>NC_048597.1:219862860-220111229 GCF_003668045.3 Cricetulus griseus
AAGTTTTGCGTTATCTGTTTCTTCCAAGTTGCAAACCTTCCATCTGAAGACATGAGATGCAAAAGGGAAGTGAAACAGCATATTATTTTATGACTTGGTTTTACAAGGAGGTAAAACAACAGAATGTTCTAGAAGGAGATCAAATATTCTATCCTACAAAGAAGTTCATTAAGAGGCAAACAACTCAAAAACAGGCTCAGAAAGTATCTGAATTAGAGCAGATATGCCAGCTATCTCTCTTCTTGAGAGTATACAAGCATTAAAGACTGCTGAGAGTCATTCTCAAACAAGCCAACCTCTCATACAGGCTCAGCTACCTGGAAGAAACAGACATCATCCCAGGTGCCTGGAAGAGAATCTGACCAGCTGAGCCACCAGGAAAGGACACTTATCAACCTGGTGAGCTGCCTGCAAACTGTACAGTGCCCTGTCAAGAACTCCTCCTCAGTATTCCTATAAGCAACCCCAATAAAATTCATTGGTTCAACACATTTGCCTTTAGTACTACTATTCATACTTTGATCTATCATCATGTGGCGTCAATAGACATTTATTCAAATCTGCCCAGAATAGTATCACATAACAGCATAAATGGACATGCCAGGGATATGGTATGTCCAGCCATGGATAGACTTCAATTATCTCTCCCTTATTTCATTTAATAACATCTCTCATACTTGGAGCTCTTCACTTGGTCTAGCCCAACTAGACTCCCAAGACCCACTTGTCTCTGCCTTACCAGAACAGATATTTCACATGTGAGCTTCCAGGCCTAGCCTTTACAGGAATGCTGGCGATTTGAACTCAGTGATTTACACAATAAATCCCCTTCCCAACCCCAATTCTAAACATATATGTGTGTATTTGCGCGCGCGCGCGCACACACACACACACACACACACACACACACACTTGTGATATTCTGAGATATAACAATATCTCAGAAGCATATGCACAAGGAAAGAAAATGGCCTTGCTATCAACGCAGACTGATGAACTGGCACTGCTAGAATTCCTGGAAGAATTCACTACTAACAGCTTGTCATTCTATCTCTGCTGACCTGGGACTCCAGCCAACAGTCCTGTACCCTACACTCTCATTGTGTACCCCCCTTATCAGTAGGTCAGCAGGTTAATACATTTGCTTTATTTCAGTCATTGCAAAATTACTGGCCACACCATTTCCTCTCTGTAGTTCACACAGATGCCTCCACTGAAGTTCTTTCTCTTAACTCGAAATTAAGTTTCAATAGTCATACACTGCATTCTCCCACCCCCCATATTGGTTCAGTTCAATCCATTCTCAGAATTACTGACAACATTATTTTTGCCAAATGGAATGTGGAGTGTTTGCATTTACATCTTTTCTCTCTGCCGTACTTCCTCAACCTTACTTGTCCACGGATTTTTGACGTTCATCTCTATGTCTTAGACATAGTTCTGTTTCAGTTATGTTGTATGGTACTGCAACTTTCTGTCTGGTCTAGTTTCACTGTGATTCAATCCTAGAAAATTACATTAATTTAATCATTGTTTCTCTATAATCCCCCCTCAACTATTTTTACATGTTTAGTGTAGAATGAGATCAGGGAGGCTGAGTGGGTGTTTATTGAGCAGGCTTAGTTCTCCATGTTTTAAAGTTGATTTGATCTGTTTTCTATTGTATTTCAGTTTCATATGTGAAAATTCTCTATGATACAGCACACACACACACACACACACACACACACACACACACACACACACACACATCTTCCAGAACAATTAAATAACACAAGTCTCACAGATACAATTACATTACTCTGGAATATTTTTTCCAGTCACAAAGAAACCCCGGAATAATGGTCACATACATGTCTTGGGTTTTTGAAAATTAAAATCTTCCTTTTCTTTATGAATGTTAGTCATGAACAACTAATTTAATATATGATATATATTTTGTGGTATATATGTGTGATCTATCACATATTCAAAAATGGTGGAAATCTAATGTATTGTGTTGCAAGTACAATTTTAGGACAGTTAAGGGAACAAGAAAGCACTTGAATTATTATGAGAAAAAGAACCTGAGTAGTTTTTGCTTATTTGTTTTCTTTTTTAGAGACATGGTTTCATGTACCTCACACTGACTGACCTTGAGTTCACTCTGTAGCTGGGGATGCTCTGAGGCTTCCGATCCTCTCACCTCTGTCTCCTGAGTTCTGGCTGGGGTTATATGACTATACTATCATGCCCAGTTCACATTGCTCTGAGATTACTGGAATTTGATATGATTTGAGCACAGGAGACAGGAGAACACAGTGAACAGCAACTTATTTTCAGGACAGACTGTTAAGGAGAAAAACCAGGCACCTGCACAGTGCATAGTTTAGTGAGAGCCCCTGGTGGAAGTCAGGGTAGCAGAGACACCATGTTTCTGTTTCTTTGTGAAGGCTCCAGGATTCTTCCTTGAATGTGAACATAAGTGCTACCTAAGAATGTGAGCTTTCATCACAACGTTTTTATCTGTCAAATATTGATTTTCTCTTGAGGATTTACATGGAAAGTGATCTAAAGGAATGTGAAATTTGCTACTGTATAATGTGAAGTCCAAAGCTTCTAAACATTTTTTGAAGGAGAAAAAAATCTCTGTAAGAGATCTACTTAGCACATTTAAAAATGTGCCTGTTTCTTATGTTACAACTCTTCCTTCGGTTAAGCACACCATCACCTACAGTTGGCTTTAAATTATCACCAAATTTGATGTTCAAATGGAAAAACAACAATAATAACCATAATAAACAAACAAACAAACAAACAAAGGCCCATCAAGATTGTCCCTGATAGAGGCTGGGAGATTTTTAAATGACTAACTTTAGACACCTGATACTATTGAAGACCCAGACTCAAACACACAGAGCTGATTCACTTAATTGTCCATAGTGAACCTATGTGTGCCCACTCTCCTTGGTGCTGAAAACTCAGTGACCAGAATAGGGTCTAATATGCTACAACATAGAAATTATGTTATTGTGGTAGAAAACAGATTATAAGTAAATTGATTGCTACAATATAGCATGTAGAATGTCAGTGTTTTGATAAAGTTCATGAAGTGATTTTTAATTTTAAATAGAATGATCAATGAAAGCCTCATGGAAATGTTATCGAAGGTGCAGACTGTATGGGTATCTATAAGGAACAAACACAACAGAGAGAATAGAAAAGAAAAAAGCTTTTCTAACTCAGGTTTTGAAAAGCACCTTGGAGACCCAATGTGTCTGGACAGTGATATTTACCCTCTGGAGTTCAAAGACTAGTGAAGAGATGGAGTAGAGAGAGAGAAGAGAACAGAGACAGGGAAGTAAGAAATCACAAGAAATGTGGGCTCCTTAACAGGAACGGACACCTTCTCTGCAAGAGACAGAAATCTTTAGAGGGTTCTAAGAGGCCTGATCTGAGTGACATTTTAGTAGGGTATTATGACAGAAAAGGAAAGTGGCAGGTTGTTGTATGGCATCATGGAGGGATTCCAGTAAGACTCTGAAAACAAACAACTCACAAGTCTCAGAAAGTCAAAAAACTTTACTAGATTCAGGAGGTCCCTTGTCCTGGTTCATCTTTTTTCTAACTTGACATAATCTAGAGTTAACTGAGAAAATGATTCCAGAAGGACAGCCTATAGGCAAATCTGTGAGGCATCTTCTTAATTAATGATTGATGAGGATGAGCCCACCTTAAGTGATATTCTACCCTTGGGCTGCTGGTCCTGGGGATAAGAAAACAAGTTTAACAAGCCATGAGGAACAAGCCAGTAAACATCATTCCTCTATGGCCTCTGCATCAGCTCCTGCCTCCAAGTTCTTGACTTGGCTTCCCTCAATGATGGGCTGTGATATTGAACTCTAAGCTGAAATAAACCCTTTCCTCCACAAATTGCTTTTGTTCTTGGTGTTTTATCACACCTGTAGAAACCTAAGAGCCTCTGTCTCCCTAAGGTCATACATGCAGAACAGGCTGCCAAGGAGAGCATCCAACTGATCAAGCTGCATCAAGTCATGCAAAGAGCTTCAGGGGTCCAGCTTTCATGAATTGTCACTCATGCTAGAGTGGGCTTTCAGTGATTCAACCATTTTTGACTCTCCAGCTAAGTAGCCCCTCATCCAATCTCCTTTAAGAATCTCCACTAAATTCATGGGTTCACCAAGTGGTGTGGATAGTATTCTTTCCTTCTGTCTGTCCTCAGTTCTCTCTCCTGAATGAGTAGACATATGTTCAGTGCTTCCCAGGAAAACTATCACATAAGAAAGCTGCTGGAAAAATAGAGACACAGTGCAAAATGAAGGTTCTGATGTGTTTCTGAAATACATTTATTTGGTTGTGATGTGACTAGGAAATTTATTTCAATATATCACAGCTTTGCTTATGAAATGCATGTAGCATCTTACACCATGATGTCACCAACTGCAATATGAATTATCATAAATAGATCATTATCTACTAAAGTCATTCTATCAGATCAATAGAAAACTGCTAAGGATTATTTTAACTGGTTCTATTTCTGTGTCTTGTTTTGAACTTTGAACCAATGTTTCACTTCATTGACTATCTCAAGATATGAATTTCAGTCTTTGTGATATCCTTTATTAGAAATTATGATTGCAGTGATAAATGCACTATTATGGCTAGTGCAATTAATACTACCATGGGCCTGGCATGTCTTGGATAATGGTGGCATTGAAATATGCCCTCCTTGGGCAAAGGTACAGTTTCATGGTAGAGTGTTTGCCTAGCATCTGAAAAATTCTGTTGACTGATAAGTTAACAGTTAAATGTTGTTGCCATGATTATTTAATTGGCATCAAAACAATCATAAACATCATCAAGCATATAGATTAAAGATATTAAGTAATATCTGATAATAAACCAACCAGCCAGATGATCCAACAAACACCACAGAATTTTGTTTGAATATGAACAATAATGCTGAATATACCATTGGCTCCTGTAGTAATTAAAGCACTGTGACAATGGCTTTACCTGTCTGAAAACAGCAGTAACTATTACCCCAGTAATGCCACATAGAAAATTATATCTCAGTTCAGTATTTTAGAATAGGCTTGCCTCACTCCTTCCGCCCCTCCCTATTTCCCTCTCTCCCTCCATTGCACCTGCTGCAGCTCTGAGCCTGCTGATGGAGACAGGATACCAGAATGGAATTCTGTTTCTCCCTGCAGTCCTGTGAGTGACTTTCTCCTTGAACCTATGGACCAGCTGGGACATGCTCTTCTAACTGTGGTGGCAGATACACAGGTGTGTGTGGTTAGCTTAGGCAGGATACTTAAGTACAATGAATCTCCTGTACTTTAACTTGCTTGCATGAGTTGCTTGCTAAATTTTCTGCCTTGCTGAGATAGCTGTCAAATCCAGCCACTATTAAAATTTTAAATTACATCAATGTACTTATAAATACATTACATGAAAAAGCAAACCAGTAAATAAGCAAAATTTAGCACTTTCTGGTTATTGTATGCCTGCTCTTTATCTGGGAAGTCCAGGCTATATATATCTAGTATGTTTGCATGAAGGGACCATGCCATGGTATAGAATTGGGTATCTCTTCCACATGCTGTGTACAGTGGTGATTCGGGTCTAGCTTGAATTTGGCCATTGTGAGAATATCTACACTACAGAAATCAGCAAATGTGGCCCAACTCTTCATGCTGTTTCACAGAATTACTTCTCCAACAAACCTGTTCCATAAACTCAGAGCTTGCTATTAAATGATTTCCAATGTGTCATTCTGAGGCCTTGGTTTGCATCAGATCTCCAAATATAACACCAAGCCTTTGCAAATAGATTCAGTGAAAGTAACCGCAAAGTTATATGACTGGCATTTAATATTGATTGACAACTAGACATGATCTAGAATTACCATGGTAACAAACTTCTGTCTGTGATGCAACTTCTGGATGGAGTCAATTGCAGAGGCAAGAGCCATCCTAACCATGGGTGGCACCATTCCATGGGTTGAGGTCCTTGAACTGTGAGCCAAAAGAAATCCTTCCTTCTTTAAATTACTTTTTCTGGGTATGTTGTCACAATAATAGAAAAGTAACAGATACAATGACAGGAGCTCCTGCAGGGGATGCTGAGGAGTCAGAGTCAATAATTTAGTCCACTACCATTGTAAAAGATACAAAAGGTACATAAAGAGGAAATCAGTGTCTATGTACAAGGGATGAGGGATGAGTGAGTACACCTAACCTTGATTTCTCTTTAAAATTCCTTCCTTATTTAGGGAATTTCTCAGAGGGAACTACTGACAATTCCAAATACAAAGTAGATTCTTGTTTCTTTTTGTTCATAAACATCTGTGTACTATGTGAGATACTTTCAGATACTGCATCATCACACTTGGGAAGGTGGATGCACAGTGAAGGCTGACCTTGTTCTAGGTCTATCCCATTGCAGCCAGGCACCACTCTCTCACGATGCTGCAACAAAATGCACAAGCCCACCAAGTTCAGCTCTACAAACCTAGTAGTCAAACTTTCAGCGCATGCAGATTTGTCCCTTAATTAGAAAAAGCATCCCCAGCTGCACTGAGAGCATTTTCTTTGAACCAAAGGAGGAAGACATCTTAGAGATTGCAGGCTAAGTCAAGGCAAACCATAATTTACATTTCAGAATCAGGATGCCCCAGGGAAGCCTCCTTCCCCTGCTGCCTAGAATTTTGATTGGCACTTCAATAGAACTCTACCAGATTGGAGGTCGGTCCCAGAATACCCAACCTCATGATTCCCAATGACTGTAATTTCAGGTGTCTCATCTAACAAAATAGTGTCTAAGAGAACAGATATTTAGACAGTTGAGACAATGCTAAAAAGACTGCAAGAGCCTGAAAACCAATCCAAGGAGGAATACAAGGACATGGGCACCAAGGACCAATGGATGCTTCATTCTCTATAATGGATGTTTTCCCACTGAAGGCAAATGCCAGAGATAAGAGGTAAATGCAAGATATCATTCAAAGATCTTAAACTGACTCACTTATAAACTGAATTGTTTCAATAGACTGTTCAATGTGATCAATTAAAAAGCCCCTGTAGGGATGGAGATATAACTCAATCAGTAGAGTGCTTGCCTAGCATGCATATGAAGCCCTGGATTTGATCTCCAGCATTAATATATACCCTGTGGTGGTGCAGGCCTGTAATCTCAGCTCTCAAGAGGTCTAGGCAGGAGAATCAGAAGTTCAAGATCATCCTTGTCTGCATAGTGAATTTAAAATTTGTTGGGGAAACTTGGGATCCTATCTTAAAAATATAATCTCCCTGTCATGTAACCTGGTATTTGTATCCACATGTAGTCTCTGTACTTGAAATGCTGAGGCAGGAGAATGACAACAAGTCCCAAGATATTCTAAGATATTTATGAAGATTCTGTCTTAAAAATTCACCCCGTTGTTTTTTTAAGTCTCTGTCATCGACCACTGTGAGAGATGGCACATGTTGCTTTGTGTGCAATTTCTAAATTTTAAGGATAGTTGTTTCAAAAATAGAAAAGAGGGCAGATAAATCTTATTTTGCAAGAGCCCAGAAATACATTCCAACTCACCCTGTGAAAGTGATTTACATTAAAACTGATGCCATTGCCTATTACTTTTTCTCTGCTTACTTCTGAATACATTTAGCATTCTTGAAGACAGTATTTTAGACTTGCTGGGGTGAGGTACCTGAGAGCCTTTCACATCTGTATATTGACTGTAAATTTTAAAAGAGTCGCCTTCATGATTTCTGACCTTTTGTAACTCATGGCATTTCCATTGTAGCACAGCAGTTCACACCCCATGCATTCAATATTGTAAGTATGTTGGAAGGATTTCACATTCTATGGCATTAGCCTTAGAAACCCTGCTTCTATCTTTCCCTTCTAGTCTTCCAATTTCTATTATTTTTCCCATTACATTCACCGTAACAGAAAACCTGCCTTGTTCATTATCTTTGCACAATACTGTTTCTCTTGTCTGCCAATTATTGAGAAAGTGATGTGGAGCTCCCCACCCCTTCCTTGTCTCTTTTTGCTGTCTACAAGGTGTTCCAAGGAACCTGGATATGTCACATTTTTCTCACAATGAACTGCCCTGTTGACTCACATCACTTTTGTTGCCTGTTGATATTGCTTGGATCTTCTGTTTAGTATTTCCTTGTATAATGATTGTGTGTGTGTGTGTGTGTGTGTGTGTGTGTGTGTGTGTGTGTGTGTGTTTTATGTTGAAAGATCATGCACGACCTATTTAACATTATGTTCATTTCTTAAATAAAAAGATTCTCAGAGTGGCCTTTTGTCCCTTTACCATAGGAATTCAATGTAAAACAAAACATGCTTCATCAGACACCAGGTCTCTGCCCTGATCTTCACCCCCCAGCCTCATAATTGCAGCACTTTCTTAAACAACTCAGATTATTAAGACATGTAGAGAGCTAATTTTCCATTTTCTACATCACAAACATGCCACAGTGGATGAAATGTAGATGCAAATCTGCAAAATGAATGGTCTTTTTGAAGTTAGAATTTGAAATTGGAACTTTTTTGAAAGGCGTAACTGTCCACTTCTTGGTAAATTAATCCTGGTTTGGAAAATTCTGTTACTATAATATGATTTTTGAATTATTTAAACATTTGTAAGTATTATTTTCATTTTTAACTTCAGTAAATATTAAAAGCAACAGCCTACATGAAGAAAATATCTTTCTGCCCCTGCCTCTATCTCTCTCCTTATCTGTGTCTCTGTCTTTCTCTCTGTGTGTCTGTCTCTCTCTCTCTCTCTCTCTCTCTCTCTCTCTCTCTCTCTCCCTCCCTCCCTCTTCTCACCCCCACTCCCCTGTATGGATCACTTAGGGTCTTGCACATGCTAAGCAACTGCTCCTCCACTGAGCAGAGCCTCCTGTCTTCAATCATTTTTAGAGCATAACAGGGTCCTAAAGACAATATATTTGAGGACCTCTATTTTGGTAAAGTTCATTTATTTGTCAGACATATGAACATTTTCTCCCAATTTGTAGCTTGGGTTTTCATTTTCTCTGTGCTACTGATGGACTTACTTAAAAACATTGTGGTGTTTAATGAATGTTTATTGAATTTTTTGTTAGTTTTCTCAGTGTATCCACACTGAGCAATTCTTCTTGTCATACCCAATAACTTTGGTGTTGATTTAGAATAGAAACTCACAGCTTGAACTTCATTTGCAATTTCATAATTTATCCTAGATTCAATGCTTCTGAAGATACAGATGGTTGAGATCCCTTTAAACTAATGGTCAACCAGACATCCAAACATCTCAATATTGTTTTATAAAAAGACCATTTCCTCAGTAAAACTACTGCCCTGGAAGGTTTCCTTATTGTTGCTTGGTTTTGGGTTTTGCTGTTGGATCAGTATGGGTATTTTCTTTCTTTTGTTAAAAAACAAAAGCAGCTGAATCTTGAAGTATGTGTTTCCTACTTCCCCCTTCTCTTTCTCAAGTGTACATTTTTTGCCATTTAAAATCCTTTGAATTTTTACATGTATTACACAATCATCTTGCCACTGTAAACCCCACCATTGAAATCATGTTTGAGACTGCTGTCAGTTTACAGAGCAATTCAATTTCTTTCTTTCTCTTTCTTTCTTTCTTTCTTTCTTTCTTTCTTTCTTTCTTTCTTCCTTCCTTCCTTCCTTCCTTCCTTCCTTCCTTTCTTTCTTTCTTTCTTTCTCTCTTTCTTTCTTTCTTTTTGGTTTTTTGAGACAGGGTTTCTCTGTGTAGCTTTGGAGCCTATCCTGGCACTCCCTCTGGAGACCAGGCTGACCTCAAACTCACAGAGATCTCACCTGACTCTGCCTCCCAAGTGCTGGGATTAAAGGTGTGTGCCACCAATGCCCGACACAATTCAATTTCTTACTCATGGTGTTGGCCCTGACAAAGAACATTAATTTGACTATTTTCAGTAATGTTTTGTGGCATTTGATAGAATTTTCAGTATTTGCTTTACTCTTATCTCATTAGAGCATTTTTGTATTTTGCATATGGAATGTTCGTGTTACTTTTCCCTGTTTTCTAATAATACTTCAATAACTTCCAAGTTTTACTGGACTTAAAATGGGAGATGGGAAGGTAGGGGGAAGCAAGGCACATCTGGGAGAAGTCAGAGTGGAGAAAAGAATATGATCAAAACATACTATGAAAACTTTTAAAATAAAAAAATAACTTAAAAATAAATCTTAAAAGAAGGTTGTCACCTTTGAATTTCACTTATTGGGTCCCAAATGGTTTCATTAGAATTTGTGGTTTTAAAGGTAAGCAATCTGTGAATAACAGCAATATTATTTCTTTTTTACAGGTCCTATGGTTTTCTTTACTTTTCTTGATTTATTGAGCTGACTAAGGCCTCTACTACACTGCTTAACAGGGGATTGCTGCCTTGGTCTCAATATCCCATCCTGACCATGAAGTTTTACATCAGCTGTAGGTCACTCAACTTACCCTTTTGATCAAGTGAAAGATATGCCATTTCCTCACTCTTCGTTACAAAGAGATGTTTTCTTAGGAATGCTTAATGAATTTTGTGTTCGATCATATAAGTTGCTTTTCCTATTGTTAATGTAGTCAAATATATTGATGTGATCTTGGAAGTTAAAAATTTTACTCATAAGTTTTCATATAGAAATCGGTACTATTTGGTTGAATGTTGGTTTGTTATTTTATTATCACAATATTTGTCAGGTTTCGAATCAGGATAAAGCTGCAGTGCTACTTTTCCTGGATTACCACAATTATTGTCTACTAACTCCAGGCAGGGCACTGACAGCATACTCAAGAAATTCTATTCAAGACCAACTTGGAAAATCAGTGAGCTTATGGGAGTTATTTAGATGAAAGTGGGTGAAGGGCTACTTAGAGGAGCATGGGTGACCCCAAGGCAGCAGCACCACTGATTCCCCTACCCCACATGGGTGACAACTCATCACCACTGACCCCCAGTGTAGGTGACAACTCATGAAAACTGCATCCCTGAAGCTGCTGGCAGAACTTGGAGGCTGCCTAACTAACTGGTCAGATGGTCTCTTCTCTCCCCAGCAGGGATGCTAATTTCAAAGCCCTAAGGAGGAGGGCCGGTGGCTTATGGATCTTGTAAGTTTCAGAGACTTCCTTCTTGTATGTTACCTATTGCCTATGCCTAATGAGACCTAGGACAGAATATTCAAGTGGATCTTCTTGAGTCTTAAGGAACTTCCCTCCAAGATGGAAAAGTTTCAGTTTGGAGGATATTGCTAAACAGTAACAAAAACAACTTTCCTTTGTTTGTCATGAATCATTTCAAAATTCACACTGGGATATTTCTCAAAATAGTCATAGGCTTTCCTTTGATAATTTAAGTTTTCATTCTATCAGAAAACCTTTATTTCCTTTGTCACATAAGCTTGGCTGTTTCTGAGTACCACTGCCATTTCCTAAAAATTTGAATTTGTGAATTTTACTTCATATTACATTATCAGTGTTTTCTCCGTCATACTCTTCATATTTTGTCTGACATGTACTCCTCACCATATTTGATATGTTCCTCTCTGCATAGGAATGTAGTTACTCTATAAAAGTAATTTTTCAGGAAGTACAGAGGGCACACTTCTGATATGTACACAGCAGCACAAGTGGCTCACTTCTGGGCAAAACACCCCCTTCCATTGTCACCATGCCAGAACAATGCTCCACCTAACTGACATCCCTGTTCAGTGTTCAGTCCCTCTCCTGGTTGACTGGGACAGTGTGAAGCATGAATTTGCAAATCACCCGCTAAACCACCTGCTGCTAGTCACCCACTGATGCTGGCTTCTTGTCACCCATAGCCCTTGTGTTTTTTACAAAGCCCCCTTCTCAGACTGTTCTAAGCTGCTCCTTCAGTCTACTGTGTCTCTTCAAGATGTCAATGTTTAGCAAGACATGGGCATTTAGACTCCAACACTATCATTTTCTAAGGGATGAAGTATGAGGAGCCAGGTCTGTGTGAAGGTTTACCTAGGGACCATTAATCTACTGTAGTGAAAAAAAAAAAAAAAAGACTGAAGTAGCTGCTCTCTAACTAGGAACATGTTCCACTCATGTAGCCCAGGGTACCCATACTAGCTTAGTATGGATGGCACTTACTTTCTTTGGTTCCTTGCCATTCCACATTTATTGCTGAACAACATGAACATTGTTAATTGGTGGTTTCTTTAAGCAAACAGAAACAACAACAACCAAACAAACTAAAACCCTAAAGGTCTGGCTAGGAAATAACCCCCAGGAAATCATTCACAGAGAGCCATTGGTATCTTTTTTTCTCTCCCTAAGGAATGAGAGGAGGATGTGTTTGTGGTTTTGAGAGGAAAGAAGTAGGAAATGTAGGCCAACAAATGAATGCTTCAAGATGGGTCTTCTCTCCCACTGGGCAAGAAATCTGTTTGACGTAGGCTAATATCTATCCACATAGCCTCAAACTCCAGTCCAACTGTGTTCTCATGAGCCTGCTACCTGTCCCTGATCATTTGACATGCAAATAACTCACATTAAAACCCTGCTGGGAGACTACTCTATTTTCATTTTATTTGTTTGTTTTGTTTTTCAGGATGTACCCTTTGACTTTGTCTTCAATGTCCCGTATACATTATTTGACTTTCTGGAAGCCAGAGAACATGGACCATATGATACTCAGCTGCAGCAGCAGACTGCCCAGAGCTGATTCCTTGTAGAGCTTCATAGATCTAGAAATAACACACACACACACACACACACACACACACACACACACACACACACACACACACACACGAGGGAGGCTTAATGTTTTAGTGTGTCAAAGCCCTAGGCAACAAAAAACAACCTGGAAACATCATTTCTGTCTATAAGAAAGAAAGCTTGAGGTCTTTGGGACTCAGGAGGTGGTTAAAAGGGCCTTTAAATTGCAGGCTTGGAGATTTCCTCCAAAGTGCCTTGCCCACAGCTGTCCTCTTAATGCGCCTTGCAGGACCTCAGCTGTGCCTTGAAATGGCTTTTAAAATGCTATGTTCCTCTCACAAAAAAAAAAAAAAAAACTACCCCCTTTTCTCTGAGCAACTGTTTCTGAAAGTAAAACAAAGCAGTTCTTTGAAGTAGGGAGAGAGAAAAATCAATCATTTAAGGTACAAAAAAAGTAAGGATTCCAATTTTGGAAGATTGATAACAACTCTAGCACCAAGTGTGAGAGACCAGCAATCCTCGGTGGGTTTTTATGGCTTTGTGATGACAACTGTAGCTGGAAACTCACAAGAAACAGGAAGATACTGCAACACCAAGATGCTCATCCTGGCTTGTTCTAATTGTGCCTCAACGCATTTCTGCAGACAAGAGTTCTCATGATGTGGGCACTGAGCAGTCAGTAGGACTTAGATGTTTAGACGTGTTCATTCCAGGTCTGAGCTCAAGTGCACAAAGTCAGATACATCTAGTTGGGTCCTGTCAATCATGAACTTCTTCCCCAGGTTCCTGTTCTGAGACACACCAAAGATTTAGAGAAACGCTACTGTAGCTAGCTATGATAATTTGTGCTTTTGATCCCAGTAATTGGGAGTCTGAGGCAGGGGATCACCATAACTTTGATTGTGTAGTAAGACTATTTCATAAAGCCCAAACAATTGGAAAAGGAGTGCTAACCTGTCAGGTGGCTCCAGGAAGGATAGCACCAATAGTCATAAGCACCTTACATGCCTGTTTCTTCTGTGTATTTGTCTCTTTGTGATTAATGAATTCCCACACAGAACTTGAACAGCAGCAAGAGCTAGGAGTGAGGGTAAGTAAGTCTTGCTGTACAAAATGATCAACTTTCATTGTCAGCTTGCCACAACCTAGAGTCACCTGGGAAGGCAGTCTCGGGGAGAGATTGTCAATATTGGTTTGGCCTGTGGACTTGTCTACGGAGGATTGCCTTGAGAAGATCCAGTTCACTTTGGACAGCGCCATTCCCTAGACAGGGTGCCCTGAGCCATGTAAGAGAAAGTGAGTTGAAAGCAAAAAGAACGACAAATGTGCACGTATGCATTGATTTCTGTATGTTCCTGACTGTGGATGCAATAGGATGGTTTGAAGTTCCTCTCTTGACTTCCCCTAACGGTAGACTGAAAGATGAGATAACTTTCTTGTCCTCCCAACAGGTACCTTGGTATCAGGATACTTTATCACAGCAACAGGGATGAAGCTATCCCACATCTGGTAGCTCACAACTGCCTGTAATTTAACCTTCAGGGGATCTGATATCTCTGACCTCCAAGGGCACCTGCACTTGTGTGTGGTGTGTGTGGTGTGTGTGTGTGTGTGCATCACACACAATCAAAAAATCAATATAAATCTTTAAAATTATCATTGAAAATAAATAATTTTTAATTTATTTTTTATTTTAAAACAATCTTACTTTACATACCAATCCCAGTTCCCTCTCCTCCCCATCCTCTCACTTTCCCCACCACATGGAATTTATTTTTTAAAAAATTGAGTCCTACCCTGTGATGCTCTCGTTTGCTGCATAAAACTGCCATCTCAGGGACGTGAAACTCGGGCAGGGAGAAGCTCTAGGTGTTCCATACCATTCTCAAGAGTTTCATCTAGAAACCAAGCCCATGTTGGCTTACCTGTAGTTCCAACAGCCTGGTTCTACCACACAGTGTCTCCTAAGTGAGAGCCTCTTGTTTTGTCTGTAATGCCTGTGCTATACTTCCAGTTGGAACTGACAGTCGGGGCTTGCAAACTATAGGTACATCTCAGTTCACTTAGCTCTAGCTGTTAATGAAACAAGAAGTCAACTTATTTTGTTACTGCTAATGATTATGGGGCATAGTAAATTGTCCTTTATTCACTTGGCATTTCCTTCCCCTCTTTCATATTCCCTCTGCTTCCCATTTCATCTACACTTAAAAGGTTCCCTAGGGAGATGCCACTGAAGATGAAGGAGGGAGAAAGAGGAGGGTTGTCCTGGCATGATCTTCAGGCCAAATATAAAACAAAGGCATGGAAAGTAGTATATGGGAGGAAAGTATTCATTCCTTTTCTCCTTTAGATGTGACATAAGGAACACAGAAAATAGTATTTTAATTCTAAAATAAGGAGAGAAGAAAGAAATGTGGTTTGGTTTCTTTTTCTCTCCTGAGACAGTAGCCCATGGAACCTGTACAGGAGCTGATGTATGAGCTTATGAGGATGCTTAAGCCATGAAGGAGGGTTTCCTGGCTGGCTAGGCTCCTTCGGAATAATTCAGCATGAGTGAAGCAATTATCGTACCTGAGTAGTATATTCTCTCTCTCTCTCTCTCTCTCTCTCTCTCTCTCTCTCTCTCTCTCTCTCCTCTCTTCCCTCTCTCTTCCTCCCCTCTCTCTTCCTCTCTCTCCTTTCCCCCCTCTCTCATCTATTTATTTATGTGTGGAGGGCAGAGGATACAAGAGGACAATGTGTGGCACTTGGTTGTCTCATTCCACTGTGTAGGTGCCTGGGATTAAAATCAGATGTCAGCCTTGGCAACAAGTACTCTTATCTGCTGAGCCCTCTCATTGGCCCCAAACCTTCCCAGATTTTAAACAATGCTCTCCCATGCAGTGGCTGCCTGGAAGACTCTCTTAGCTACAGATCTTTACCAGTGGTTCTTGTCTTGTTTTATTGCACACCCCACAGGACAAAGGTCCCACAGAATGGATGGCATTTAACCAGTCACCAACCTGAATTCAAACCCAGCTTGCATTAATTTTGATGTGTGTAATTCTGGACAGATGAACTCATACATGAGATTCTATAGCTTTGCATGAAACACTGTTCTGTAGATTTGTAGGGTCCAGATCTACATGGAACTGTAGAAACCCTTGTTAGGATTTTCAAAGTTCAAGATGACAGTAGTGGCATATCAAACTGAACTTTCTTCATAAAGAGCCAGGAGTCGGCCAGGTCACTTGCTCATGAAGCTTTCCCTGTGCCCTGGCTTCCTCATTGCGATCCATCCTTGAAAACATATAGGATGTAAGGGCCCAAGAAGATGCAGATGAGCACAAATGCAAGTGTGCAGACCTCACACTGACCACGTTACACATTAAGCAATGGTTTGAAATTTTTGGCTATGAGTATATTTACACACCTCTAAATTCTTTAGCCTGATTTTCCAACTTGTGCCTTTAAGGTTTATTAAAATATTAAAATGAGATTGCACATATGGAATTGGTAGCCCATTATAAAACCAAATCAGTATTTCTGCAACTGTGTCTTTGAAATCTGTTGTCTGAGGACCACAGACATCTTCTTTCTTTGCTTTAGCTTTTATTTTGTTTTTATGTGTATATGTGTTTTGCCTGCATGTGTGTCTGTGCATTGTGCAGGTGTCTGGTGCCTATAGACACCAGAAGACAGCGTCAGGTGGCTGGGAACTGGAATAGAGGCAATTATGAACCGTGTGGGTGCTGTGAACCAGAACCAGATCCTATGCCAGACAGAGAGTGCTCTTTAGTCAGCTCCTCATCACAAGCTTCCTTCTAACAAAGATGGCCCACAGGACCATCTCAGCCCAGTGAATCTGGAGTTCTGTGGGCATGGGAATTGTATTTTTCCCAAATAGCCCGAGAATTTTTGTGTTATGGAAGATTTAAAATGATGACAACACACACATTATTCATCAGCATCTCTTCCCATCTTCACTGGTAATGTATAATTTAAAAGCCCAGACATTACCCAAAATAGGAGAATCTTACAAAGACAAGTAATTGCTTCCTCCCCCACCCCCGCCGGAAACAACTCTGAATGCAACAACAATTTATAGCAATGCAAGGTGTGAGTCATGAAGCATTCTTTGCCTGTCAAGCACTATAAGGTGTTCATCCAAACCAAGAATAACACAGAAGGTGGGAATTATGGCTTCATCTTATAGGAAAGCAAACAAATGTCCAGGAGTAATAAAGGGCTTGCACATTGTATCTGGCCTGGCTCTCTATGGACCTGAGGTCCAGTGCAATCTGCATAATCAGAAGATATTGTATATGGATAAATTGTTCCCAGATTTGTATTTTAAAGATATTTTGTTCTTGTTTTTATTTTTCGAGACAGGTTTCTCTGTATTGCTTTGGAGCCTATCCTGGAACTCATTCTGTAGCCCAGGCCGGCCTTGAACTCACAGAGATCCTTCATGTCTCTGCCTCCCAAGTGCTGGGACTAAAGGCATGCACCACCAACACCAGGCT
The DNA here is from genome assembly GCF_003668045.3 of Cricetulus griseus. NCBI lineage: Eukaryota > Metazoa > Chordata > Mammalia > Rodentia > Cricetidae > Cricetulus > Cricetulus griseus. The sequence continues at coordinate 219,880,096 of NC_048597.1, forward strand.
GTATTTTAAAGATTTTTAAAAATTATGTATACATGTGTGCTCCTTGGGTGGGAGTGGAGTCTGTGCATGTGAGTGTAGATATTCACCAGGGCCATAAGAGGGCAGCAGCTCTCCTGGAGCTAGAGTTGCTGGTGATTGTGAGTATCAACATCCTGGTGCTAGTCCTCACCAAGGGCAGTGTGCACTCTTAACCAGCTCTCATTATGCTTTTTTTTCTCCTGTATATGTTCTGTGTGAGGGTGTTGGATCCCCTGGAACTGGAGTTACAAGACAGTTGTGAGCTGACATGTGGTTGCTGGGAATTGAACCCCATTCCTTTCGAAGAGCAGCCAGTGCTTTTAACCATCGAGCCATCTTTCCAGCCCTTTATTATGCTTCTTAATGATCTAGTTGTGTTTATTTGGGGGTTGGAGGATAACTGTGTGGACCAGGGAAGGGATGAAAAAGACCCCTCACTTAGCAAGAAGGACTCCGAGGAGATTACAAAGCAACACTGTTTTCTCCATCTGAAGCTAAACCTAGGCTGTTTAGTGAGTCATGCCTTACTAGGATTTTTTTTAATAAGTTAATAAATCTGGCTAAAAATATTTCAAGTTGACAATGCATAAGACAAAGAGACTCATTGAGTAATTGTGAACGGAAGGCTGCTGTGTAACACTGCAGGGAGCATCTACGAACCAAGACACAAAGGGAGTTTATTTGCACTGTGTCATTTTCTCTTTTGCTGAATGAGCGATACAAACAGCAATGAAGGTGCTCATTTTTAATCTTTTCTTTCTGTGTGTGGAGCATGGGAAAGCAGGAAGACTGCATGCTGCTCAGTCTCCTGTTCACTTAGCTCATTCCTTATATTTCATTGTGTTTCAAGAGTGGAGATGGAAATAAAGAAACTAAACACCAACGAGAGCAGCTGAAACCAACAGTTTTGTGTATATATACCCTTTCAACTATGAAGGGCTGTTCAGCTTGTCTATGCAGATGCCTCATAATTATTATTAGGTCTCATCAAATTTGTTAGGTGTTAGCAAAGAGTTAGAAACAAAAAATGGAGAATTAAAAATGGAAACATCCTCTGTAAATATTTGCTCTGAGTCACATTGCTGGCCTAAGTAAAATTTACTTTAAATTTATAGTGTGTGTGTGTGTGTGTGTGTGTGTGTGTGTGTGTGTGTATGTATGTATGTATGTATGTATGTATGTGTGATACTATGGTGAGGGTCAAAAGACAGAGGTCAGAGGACAAGGCTGAGGAGTTGATTTTCTCCTTCTATCATGCAGTCGCAGGGATTGAACTCAGGTCTTCAGGCTTGGTAGTGTTTTTATGCACTGAGGCATCTCTCTAGCACCTTGAGTTCCCCACCCCCTTATTTCAAAAAAAAAAATTGTGAGTGCTAATTTATGTCTTGAGTCTTCAGTTTATAGTTTCTTCTTTCAGCCACAGGGCTGTATTTTGAACCTCATGTTAATTGCTGTGTGGCAACTAGCTCTTCATAAGCAAACCCATTTATTTACTATACTAGCTGACTTGCATGGCATAGAAATTCCTTCATGGCTGCTTTTCAGCAGCCAGAATGGAGTCACTAAAATGGGGAAGGAGATGAGATGCATTTGTTTATTCTCATAGACTCTTTTTAGTGGGCTTCTGCATTCAACTGAGCAGGATCTTCTTTGAGCTGATTGAATTACCTGTCTGGGAAATGTTAGCTAATTTGAACACACTGGAATGAATCGAGATTATTTATCAACTCTGGGATATGTAGTATGTCCATGTTTCTGCTAACAACACATGCTCCAGCAGTCTCCTTTTACCAGGGCATTTCTCTACTTTGTAGGTATTACTGTTTTATTCTCTCAACAATCTTGCAAGGTCATCCATCTGTAAGTATAGGCTTATCTCCAGGCTGTAGACAGATGCATTTTGTCACCTTGAAGAATTCCTTTTCTATACCTGACAAACTCAGAAATTTTGCCTTGGGTGGTTTTTTAACTTTGGAATAGTTTATTTATTGAGTCAACCACACATTTTTAAAAAAAATTTCCCCTCTTTATGGTGAATGCATTAGCTTATTCGAGTGTGTGTGTGTGTGTGTGTGTGTGTGTGTGTGTACATGTTTTTGTTTTGTGTATGTAAGTGCAGGTGACTATGGAGAACAGAACAGGCCTTTGGAACTCTCCTGGAGCTGCAGTTACAGGCAATTATGAGTCACCGAACATGGATGCTGGGAACTGAACTTGGTTCTTCTTTTTTTCCTGCATGTCAATCATTTTAATTATTTATTTATTTTATTTCATGGGCCTTGGTGTTTTGCCTGCATATATCTCAGTGTGAGGGTGTCAGGTCCCCTGGAACTGGAGTTACAGACAGCTGTGAGCTGCCCTGTGGTTGGTGGGAATTGAACCCAGGTCCTCTGGAAGAGCAGTCAGTGCTCTTTGCCGCTGAGCCATCTCTCCAGCCCCTATGTCAATCTTTTGAAAAACAGGTTTGGTGTCTGTGAAACTCCAGGCTGCTAGTGTGTTGTTCCATAAGCATTTACTGGTGTCAACTCTTTGACAGATCTAGGTTTCTGTTGGGGTGTCAGAGATGTTTATAGATGAACATGAATGGAATCTGAGATAGGTTATTAACTGGTAATTTATTGGGGAGTTATACTCACATGAGCAATCAGTAACCAGATTGGCACTCTGAGCAGTCCTGTCCCAGAATGCTTCCCAATGCTGGCTCAACCCCTAGAGAGAGGGCCCCAGCTCTCTCTTGCCCTCATCTATACCCTTCTATGTACTTGTGACCATGCCCAAATGGGTGTGGTCAGCAGTACATGTAATCCGGGTCTCTTCCTACAGATGTTCTTGTAGTTGTCTCACTCACCTTACACTGTTCATTGTTAGATTCATTTATGCTCAAAGTTTCATTTAATTTTGGTTTTCAGTGTTCCTTATGTGGTTGTCTAAGTGAAAGTTTATTTATTCTAGTTGGAGTTCAATAGACTTCTATGTGTTGGACATTGCATTTTACCAGTTATGGAAAACAGTTGTATTTTTCCTAGGTATGTTTCCTTTTGTTCTATGTCCTTTCCAGCCTTCTAGAGTTAATAATATGCCATTTGAAAATTATTATCATTCTTTTCTTTGTAAGTTCTCAATCTATCTTCAACCCTGGTGTAGATAAAATAACACTTTTTCAAATTTTTACCAATATCACTTATTTTTTCACTTCTATTTTGAATACTTAACAAGTGTCTAGTACCAGATATAGCATTCTTGGCTGGAGAAGTAGAACATGCTAAGTTTTTTTGACTAATAAAATCTTTTAGGGTAAGAGTTAACATTACACAAGTGTTATCAAGAAGAATCCTGAGTTTCCACATGGGCCACGAAGCCTCTTCATGGCTGCTCTCATAATAAGAATGTGGTGTTTATGAAACAATTGATGATCCAGAAGTTATTCATGACTGATTTCATTAAGTAAAGTAGTTCACATCCATTTTTATTTTTCTTCTGTTGGTTTTGTGGATTTCACAGACATAAAATGGTGTGTAACCCAGTTATAGTATCATACAGAGTGATTTTGCTAGCCTACAATGCCTTATGTTTTAACTATCTGTCCCTTGCTTGTTGGCTCCAGAAAGCCCAGAAACTAAGGAATATTTATTGTTTGTATAATGGAATGATATAGTATATAGATTTTCAGCTTGTCTGCCTTCACTTAGCTATAGGCAATTAAGGTTCTTCTGTTTCTGTGTTTGTGGATTGAAAGCTCATTTGGTCTATGGTTGAATGAGACACCACTGCAAAAATATACTTCGATTTATTTATGCACATAACTATTCTATTGAAGAACATATTGATTGCTTCTTAGACTCAGCAGCATGACTGGAGAATAGCCATTTGTGGGCTTTTACCTAATTTATGTAACTAATGCAGCACATGCTTGCTGGACCATACAGGAGGAGGGCTGACTCTTCCAAACTGGCTGGACCATTCTGCATTCCTATCAACAATGAGAGTACCTGCTGCTCCACATCAGCACCAACAAATGATGCTGTTAAAGTTTCAGTTCCTGGCCGTTCTAGCAGGAAATCAGCAGTGTCCCATTAATGTCTTAGCTTTTAGTTTCCTAAGTAAGCATCCTTTCACGTACTTATCTCTACAAATACCTGCTCTGGTTTGAACATTCTTGTTTAAACTTCCACAGGCCCACTCATATTTGAACATCTGGTCCCCAGCTGGTAGCACTGTTTCAGAAGGTTCTGGAATCTTTAGGAGGTACAATCTTATTAAATGAAGTGACCTCTGGGTTGGTCTTGAGGTTTCACAGCCTGGCCCCATTTATAGTTTCTTCTTAGCTTCCTGAATGGAGACTCCATGTGGCCAGTGACCCCAAATGCTATTGCTGCCAGGTCGTCCCCTCCATGATGGAGTCTATCACCTCAACACAAGCTAGGGTCATCTGGGAAGAGGGAAGATAAAGTGAGAAAACAGCTCCATCAGATTGGCTTTTAGGGAAGTCTATGGGGCAATTTTCTGATTAGTGATTGATGTGCAAGACCCAGCCCATTGTGGGCAGTGCTGTCCCTGGGCAGCTATCCCTGAGTGGAATAAGAAAGGTAGCTGAACATGAACCCAGAAGCACACCAGTCAGACACTTTCCTCCATGGTTCCCAACTCTATTCCCATTCGGGTTCTGTTGTCTTTTATTTTTCCATAATTCTCCATGATCCCATCCATCTTTAGACCTTGTTCTACATGGTTTGTCTATCAAATGTACTGAACCTGTTTTCAACAGTTTTCAATATCAGACTCTCTGTGGTGATTTGTATCTCCCCTTCACCTATGTTTCATCTGGTTTATATGTATTCTGATTTAGAGAAAAATAAAGCATACCAGACTCAGTAGTCTTTCTCCCTGGAGAGCTTACTCACCCCACACCCAGAAAGATAAAGGGAGTACCTAGGCCCTTTTGTTGTTTAGGGGCAAGGCTGGGTCTGAGTTCTATGTAGCTTTAATTTCATGGATCCAAACTAAGTTGTTGAAACCCACCTTTTGAGCGGGGCCCTGTTTATTTAGTTCCCTCCTTCCTGAAGGTTTCTGGGATATAAATACTGTGTGGTGGTGAGGGATCTCCTTCTGGCTTGAGTGCCTCCTACTCCCCCACACATTTCCTGCCAGGCTGTTTAGTAAGCCATAATAGACACTTTAGAAGTGAGTCTATATTTGGGAAACTTCTAGATTTCAGAGTCTTAAAATTGCAGAAGACAGAATAACTTTTTTACTTGCTCTTACATTTATGTATGTGGCGGGGTGCCTACGTGACCTGTCATGTGTGTGGAGGTAAAAGAGCAGCTGTGGGAGGCTGTTCTCATCTTCCACAATGTGGGTCTCAGGAATTGAACTCGGGTCATCGCGATGCTTTCTCTATCCTTTAAGTGCCATAGGAAGTAACCTCCATAACTACAGCCTGCTAATTCCTTCCACAGCATAACTCAATATTAACACCATCGTGAGGGATGCACTGCTTTGAAACTCACCTTAGAAAGTCAAAATACTGAGGCATAGAGATTTGAAAGAAACTCGGAAAACAAGCAAGGACAACAATTAAACACTTGCCCAAAGACATGAATCTCATAATTGCTTCACAGGCAGCTGATGCCCTGCAGTGAGTAACCCTGCTTTTTCATGGCAGTCCTAGGAAAATTGTTCTCTGTGGTATTGCTCTTTGAATTAGCAACAAAGCCTAGCATGTAACCATCTTCATCTTCCTTTGCTACCTTAAGGCCTTGATATGGTTGTTCCTTTTCCTAACACCTGCTTAAATACAAATATCTATGTCTACACAACCCACCCCCATTACCTTTCAGCTATGGCCACCTATTGTCCAAGCACCACTAGATAAAGTGATGTTGTTATTTTCCTTCTTGATCCTCCTTCTCTTTACATCGGTCTCATTTCCCTATTCCAGCTCACCCTGAGAGCAGGCTGGTTCTCTGGTCTACAGGAGGTGCACAGCCATCTCATCGAACCTCAACATCTCAGAGCACTCACTGTCGGAAAGCCTTTCTCCAGCCTGAAAACCTCACCTTGACTTCAATTCTTTCCAAAACATCTGATTAGGCAGACTTCAGACTGGAAGGCCACTACAGTGGCAACTTATACACAGATGCTTCAACACGCATTGATACAAGTCAAATGAAAAATATTCCTAAACAATTATTGTTGTTGCATTTTATATTTTATGTTCCTACACAAAGCTATACATCCATCATGTAACTAAAGCCAGGATGGACAACTTGGAGGAGTTTAATAATATAAATGCTTGATAATGTTCTGCTTTAGAATGAACAAAAGAATGGGGGTCAGTTCTGATTTTCCTGAAATACTCCTCTAAGTACCATGCTCAGTGAGGCAAGGAGCCTCACTGAGCATCCAACACTGGATCGATGTCTTTTATTTATCTTCCTTATGATGTAAAAGACATTCAATGACATTTACATACCTGGATCCCATCTTCTTATGACAAAGACTGAGAAAAGGATGAAAATGTCATGCTGTCAGCCCTTTCTGTGACCATAGAAGGACATAGTTCTAATATCTTGTGTTCTAATGGGAATGTTGTTCTGAGGATGAGGAATGGAAACTCAATATATGTTCTGTCACCAGACAAGAGAGCCAGGTTCAAAGAGAAGCACACTCATTTTCTGGCCAACAATTTTTTTGTTACTTAAAATGCCACAGAAACTGCTTTGCTATACATAAAATACATTTAGAAATGTGTTCCCCATGCCAGCAAATGACAATGGCAGCACACTCCCATTCTATGCTTAGGGAGGCATACTGGGGGCTTCACTCTGGACAGTCTATGGAAAGTTACACCAGAAATAATGCTGCAATCCCAGCTTCCATTTAAGTCACCCTATTAACTTTCTGTTAAATGTGTGTTTTCTCTCTATGCTTAAAATCATTAGACTATTTTATTGTCAAGGAAAGAACTTCTCTAGCTGAAAGAAAAATAATCTTTTTGGGAAATGCTAATTGAAACATAGAAACAGTTTTAAATTAAAAACTTTTGAAAAAATGTGATTCTAACTCTGTAAAAGCACTTTGTCTACCATTTTTGGGTGTAGTTTTAGTTCACAGAGTTTTCGATAAAACTGTGTGGCTTGCATAGATCTCTGGAAATTATTCAGTGCTGCAAACTAAAAGAACATTAAGGTGATCCCCACAAGACTGATCTAAACAAAACTATATCCCTGCCTTTATTCTAAAACTTTATTTTAAAGACAGTGTCTTAAAATGTAGACTACTCTTGAACTCAATACTCCTGATTTTGCCTACCAAGTGCTGAGATTACAGGCATGTACAATCATACACATATTTCATGTTGTCTTTTTTGTCATTTACTTATTGTGTGTATGTTTGTATGAGAAGGATGGAGGAATGGAAGGAGGGAGAGAAGAAGGGAGGGAGAGAGAGAAAGAAAGAGAGAGAGAGAGAGATAACGAGAGCACAATGCACATATGTGTATCTCTCAAACAAAAACAAAACAAAAACATCTCTAGACCCAGCTTTATATTTTAAGTGTGGTTTTCTGGAAACTTTGAAAAGTTTCATGAATATAAATCTCTATTATTTTGTATACTCAGTTGAACTTGTTGGAAGGTTGGAAGAGTTGACATTGCATGGAAACAGGGCAGATAAAGGACAGATTTTCAGACACTGTTTATTGACTAGATTGAAAGGAAAGTGAGAAGAATAACTATGACAATAATATAATATCGGTGATGTTGCTAGCAACATCTTTATCATGTGTTCATAAAGCACATTTCCCATGTATTATCTCTTGATTCTCCGTGAGTCAGATAGCTCTTTCAGGCATAAACACTTCAGAACATATCGTTAACTTTCCCAAAAGACTGCTCACATGAACTCAGTGGTTGTGACAGCACACACAAGATCTGTGCAAGCTCAGGACAGACTAAATCTCAACATAGAGATGGATGTGAAGTCATGCCCACACCCAAAGAACTTTTGACAGGTACTGGTAGAGGGGGAGAGACATTTTTCTTAGAGTCATCACCTAGGAATTTATCCAAAACATAATGGAAGGCTACACATCCAAAATACATGGCTGCACAAATTGGACTTAATGAGAAAAAACAAACAAACAAAAATACCCATGAAGTTTGGGGGTAAAGGAAATAGAAGTACTTCTGGGAGGAGTTGTAAGGTTGTAGATATAATCAAAACACATTGTATGAAGTTTTCAGAAAAAGAACAATTAAAATAAATATAAATCTAAAATTGAAATAATTGGGACCAAAATAGGCACAAAATGTCCTTGGGTCTCAATTTTGAAATTTCGAGATAACAACAGACATACTTGTATTCTCTCATGTACTAGATACAATAGGATCCAGCAGTGGGAATATGCTAGAAACACAGTATATATTCACCCTACTGAGACTGGGGGAAACTCAGATGCCAGTATTTGCTCCACGAATGGGGAACATAAGTTACAGTTTTATCCCAGAGAATCTGATGAGACCTTTCTTTTGACTCTAAAAAAAATTAAATGTCCTCTCCTATTAAAAAAAAAAAGTAGACAATAAACACATCGTGTGTTCTACTCAATGTGACTGAATATCCTTGTTAGAACTGATAGATCCCAGAGATGCACCTAACATAAGAGACTGACAGAAGGATGTGGCCGGGCATTCTCATTCCACACCCAGATCTGACTGCCCTCCTATTCCTCACTCAGCAATTATAATGTCCTTTTTATGTTGCCATTAATTACTAAGAATTGAATGAAGCCCAATTTTGTATATCAAGGACAAGAAGAGTATATTGTTTCCTCCTTGGAGATAAATACTGCCTGTGCCGTATCCATTAGATAATCTGAAAAAGGCATTTGTTAGATTAGATAAAGAATATGGTAAATGACGCACATATGTAGAGTTAGGTAGTGTGACAGTTAGTTAGGCTTTGTTTGCTTGTTTTTTGTTTCTCGAGACAGGTTTTCTCAGTGTAACTTTGGAGCCTGTCCTGGTACTCTCTCTATAGACCAGGTTGGCCTCGAACTCACAGACATCCGCCTGCCTCTGCCTCTCGAGTTCTGGGATTAAAGGCGTGTGCCACCACCACCCGATAGTTAGGCTTTATTACGTTCCAAAAAGCAAAAGTTATGAGAAGCTGAACACTTAGATAGATTGAATGTGAAACTTGGGAGTATAACACAGAGGACCTTGCCTGATATACTGAGGAATACTGATTTAATTATAGCAGTGAATACTTAAACTCCACTAGTAACATCCATCAATGGTTTCACATGTCCAGTTCAATCTGCTGCTGGGATAATTTTTTATGATGAATCTATTAATAATAAACTTTAAACCACAGCATCTATCCATTGTCTCTATATCATTTTCAACATCAAGAGACAGAGATAGTCATTTGGAAGATGCTTCTGAGGGCACTGTCACTCCAAATGACTTTTACCATAAAAACGAATAAACAAACACACAAGCAAAAACAGACAAAAAATTCCTATGTCTTTAAAAGACAAAGTCTGCTGATAAAACAAGTAGCAAGATGAGCTCACTCTCTTTGAGGGGAAAAAAAAGTACAGGATTAGCTCAATTAACGCAGTCCTTGTACTCATGTCCACATTTTGAAGTAGCAACATAAAAACCATGGCAAAAATCTACCTAAAATATTAAAAAGTAGGTATTAATATGGGAGTAAAATTAAAATCTCATTCATTTTTAAAAATTACTGCTTGCATGTGAATACAGTTCTGGCTTAGCTACATTTTCACAGTATGAAAAGACCTGTGGCCCTTGATACCCTTTTAATGGAAAATGCTCTTAACTTTTGTATTTGTGGTCTTATTTTTTCATTTTTAACAGGAAGTAGCCTGTGGTTTTGAAATTCCTTCCAGTTTTGCTATGTTGATAGTTAATTCTTGGTTGTAAATAGTAGAGGGGATTTTTTTTTTCATGTGGTGTGTTTGAGGCTACTAGGAAAGGATTTTCTTAGAAAATCCCAAGGTCACTTTTAACTAAGTACTACTTGTTGAGCACCTGGTATGGGAGTTCTTTTGGAGAAACATGAACAAATTTCTGTTCACCCCAAATAGGGAACCTATGACAAATCACCATAGTACATCTTGATGAACTAATGAATTTGTCCGGGTGTGGGGAATCGCTCACAGGCATATGGGTACAGGGTTTTTTTCAGGCAATTTTATCACTGAAAAGCCCATGGGTGATGACTGTGACAACTGCATCCCTGGAGCTCTCTGCACAGATAGTAGCCGGCTGGATAGTTCCAAGAGTCACCTGGAGGCAGCTGGGCTGGTTGGGTGCCTCTTCTCTTCCCTCAGCAGTTGTTTGCTGGATCCATAAGGTTGGGAGGGACCTTGTGAATTTTGTTTCAGGAACAGACTGAGGCTTTTAAGTTGTTTACTTCCTGCTTTGCATGAACCCTCCCACTCCTTCCTGGGAAGATTTCAATTCAGAGGAACCAACTACCTCGAAATACCTGCTAAATGGACACAATGGTAGGGCATGAAGACAGAAATGTAAGGACACCTATGGTGTTGCAGGCTCCCATCAAAAAACAAAACAAAACAAAACAAAACAAAACATATCCACCAGGAACCTCAGAATCCAGATGGTTTGGAAACAGACTCTTTGCAGATACTGCTTCTCAGCCACCCAGTTAACACTAATTAGTGATGACAGCTCTAGGAAACCAACACAGAGAGAAAATGGGGATTGGTTGAGTTCACATTACACACCATATTCTCAGCTAGACCTGTGACTGTTTATGCAGCTGTCGCAATAATGCTTACCCCTGATTCACAGATGAACAAGTGAAGCCTCAAAGAGGTTGCTGTCACTCTGTCATTGTCAGGATTTTACCTCCTCTTTCTTCTGTTCATGCCATCCCCTCATACTCTTGGGAAGGGTTTCATACACCTTATAACCTGTGCTCCAGCAGGAAGCACCACAAAAAGGGGTTGTGTTGTGTAACTTTTCATGGGGTGACAGGGACAAATGTCAACTCACTCCAGATAGGGAAGAGATGACTGACCAAAGTAATTATTCCACTGAGTCAATTTAGAGGAAGACCACTAAATGTATTGAGCTTACTTACAGGCATATATGATTGAGGAATTATTTATGGGATTGTAGATGAATCAAAGACTGCTACATCACCAAAGTAGCTCACCCCAACAAGGACAATGATTCACAAAATCTTTATCCCTGGAGGTCCCTGTGTGACTTGCAAACAGCTTTGCAGGTTAGGTCTGAGAGTCTCTTCTTCCCAGTAGTCTCACTGCTTACATAGCTTTAGGAAAAGGAGCTGCAAATCCTGTAAATTTTAGGGACTTCCTGGTATTGGAAACTTTACTTTCCAATGTCTTAATGAGCCTCCTTGCAAGATGATGAAAATGCTGGGCTGGACCGTTGCTGTGTGGGACTCCTGCATCTATCATACCCCGATGTTTATATCCTGTAAGTATTCATGCACAGGAGGTATGTTTCAGGATTTCAAGCACCCTATGGCATAACTTTCCCTTTTCTCATAGTATGAACATAAACATGAGTGGGTCTCTGATAGGTTAAATGCTTTTTTCCTCTAAGACATATAACTCCATATAAATGGCAGAGATTTCAGTCATGGATTTTCTGACTCCAAGGTTTACCCAATGCAAGGATATTACAGTTGTTTTCTGTCTTATTCTCCTGATTCATCTCCATCTTTGTTCCTCTGAATCTATGAAATGTTTTTCATGCAACCAGAGAAGCATTGGGTGAGGGCATAAATTGTATCTGGCTCAAATCTTGATTCAAACAAAGCACATTTAAGCCTTTCTGAATATAACAGGCTTGTAATACCCACATATCTGCATGTGTTTGGCAGAAAGTCAAGTTTTATTCATGGAGATCAGGGAATGGTTGTCATTGGTAGCCAAGGTGTTGCTTTTCAGCCTTGACCGTGCTTATGTCAATGCCAATTGCCAATTTATAATCCTTGTAAGATGGGGGCACCTACAATGCAGGCTGTGATCATGATCGCTGTACTCTTGCCTATGACTTTGTGCCTGGCACACAGCATGTGGCCAATAATTGTCTTGTGGACTGACTGAATTTGTGAATAAATGTTTCCGTAGGGTGATGGGCAGACATTATTCCATTTACTCTCACAGTTATACCTCCAACAGCTTACAATTCACACTAAGTATCATTTTAAAATCCATCTAAAGAAAGTGCTTAAACCAAATACATTTCACATACGATATTACAGTGATGTTTTCATGTTTAGGAAATCCCTATTGAAAACCAAATAAAATATCCAACCCTTCCCTGACTTTATTATTTATCCTAAGCACTGGGCCCTTCAGCTTTACTTTCTGCCCTCACTCACACTGCATTAGCAACAACTTGTGGCCAAAAAAGCCACTTCTAGAACCCTTATGAAGGAGAAAAGAAAAGCTAAGGAGCCACACAACCTTTCAGATAAATTCTTTATTCGTCCTTTAATGACTCATTATACAAAGCAGAATGTAAATACATTTAGGAAGTTTTCTGATGATCAAAACCAGATTTCATTGGGGTAATTGTATGCCCATCATCTATTTAGGAGTCAGCTTTCCCAAAGAGAATTGTGTTAAGACAATGAGACAATATGCATATGCAAATTGACCAAATAAAAATTATGTTCTTGGATATATTAAATAGATGATATTAGATATAATGACAATTTGACATATGTAATATCTTTATCTAGACAACCCATGCAGAATAAAATTCACCATCATACCTGGATATGCAAAATACCTACTTTTAAAAGTGCAGGGAAAGTAGAAGTCAAAACCAGTGGCTTTATTTGACATTACAAGAAGAAAAAAAACATTGTTCTTTTGTTTTGTTTTCAGTTGTGATGTGGACAACTCCCAGACCCTTCCTTCTGCCAACAGATCAAATCACTAACCATGCTGGACTTAAGGTCTACACCCAATGGAAAAACCACCAAGACTCTGACTGGAGCTATGTAGGTCCCCATTTTTCACTCACTCCCCTCCCTCACCCAACATACACTATTAAGTGGCTTCTGTATGCTGCTGTCCTTTCCTCCACGGGCCATTGCTTTGACAGCAGATGGAAAGTGATCAGCACATGATGCCTATAGGAAGGACTTGGCCATAATCCCTTGATAAAAAGAGTCATTTGCAGGATCCTAGAAGATTCTTAGAACTTCATGGAGAGCTTCTGTAACTCTAGTTGCATACAAATAAATCTAGTATTTGAATTATGTTTTATGATACAAATTATCATGTGACCGATGTTATTTCTCCCACAAACTTGTTTTTTGGTGATGAGGCAAATCCTTTACAACATGCTTAGATTCTAAAAAGCTTCTGGGGATTACTAAATTCTCACAAAGAGGTAGTTTTGTAACATAACCTGAACTTCATCACCAGGATCATCATCGCCATCATCCTCATCCTCATCACTGTCATAACCAGCATCATCACCAGCCCCTCATCACTGCCAGCAACATTAGCAACACCAGCAGCAGCAGCATCCCCAGCATCGTCACCAACATATCACTTCCAGTAGCATTTCAATACCATCAGCAACAGAATTATCACCACTGTCATGATCACTGCCAGCAACATTACCAACCCTATCAGCAGCCACAGCAGCAGCATCACTGTTGTTAACAGCCATCACCGCCATCATCACCACCACTACCAGCATCGCAGCTGCTGCTGTGTCACCTTTGCAGTCTTTCTATGATTTAGAAGTTGGTGGAGTTGAAGGAGGGCTGGGGAGATGCACAGTACGTACAGAGTTTACAGTATAAGCACAAGGACTCAAGTGTGATTCCCAAAACCCACGTATAAAAGCAGGGCATAGAGATATAGATTTTTACCTCAGCAGTGGGAAAGAAGACAAATGGATTCAGAGTGCCCGCTGGATAGGTAACCTAGACTACTTGGTGGATTATAGGTTAGAGTAAGGTCAAAAGGCAAGGTCGGTGGCTCCTGGGCAATAACTTCAGAGATTATTTTCTGGAACACACACACACACATAAGAATTAGAGAAAATACAGATATTCCAGAAAGCACCTGTTTTTAGTTTCCTTGGAGTGTAAAAGAAAATAATGAGCCAATCCAGCCATACAGTCTAAGGCTTTGCATCAGAACTCCAATATGTCTGACAACAAACATAGTAGAAGACACAGAGGCAAAGCAGGAGGTGAGGTATACATTGCCATGACTTTCTAGAATATTAAATATCAGAGACATCATAATACATAGCAGCCCATGATATCTCATCTAGAAAACATTAATTGTGGCAGGAGTTGGCATTTGGAATGAGTACTAAATTATCTAATCAGTGGTTGTTTGATTGTTGGGATTCTCCTTCTTCTCAACAAAGGATAGAAGTTGCATCACAGCCAAACAGTAATATTCTCTTTGTATATGCAAAACAGCTCAATTATTGGAGGCAATTAAAGTAATATTTCAAGAGTGATTTGAAAGGATGCTATATTTGTAAGGAATTCAACAATTAGAAAACTACAGTTTCTTTTCCCTCACCCTGTAATTTTGTGAAAAAGACAAAATGGACCAAAGAAATCAGCCTTCAGTGTTTAATGTTTATCATTACCAACACACAGCTCTCTGATGGCTGTCTTAATTATCTAGATGAAAGTCGCTGATTTTGCAGAAGTCATCATTTACAAGGGAGGGTTTTCTTGCTGTAGCATGTTTCTTTTTCTGTTTTTGACTGCTGCCTACTGAGGCTTTGGGAGCAAAGGGGGACCCATACACAGGGCTCTCTAGAGTTTGCATTTTGAAGGTTTGCTTACTATTCTGCAGGCAATTTCTTAAACTCTAAACATTATCTTCTCCAAGAATCTAGGAATCTCATTACCCACCACATGAACACTCACAGAACTCCTCTTGTAAAAACTCCAGAGGTAGGATGGACACACCAAATTCGTCATCCCCATGGTCACAATGCCAGGGACTTACCTCATCTCTGACTTCATAAATTCAGTCATGGGTTTTCTTGGTTCACTTGATGTTCCATGATGCCACAACAAAACAGGTCCCATACATTTCAGAAGCACAAGAACCAGGCTGGATTAATACAGCCTATAGAGAGAATACAGACAGTATCAATATAGGTCTCCACACTGCTCCATCTGTGAAATACTGAACATGTCCAGGCCATGATAATCTTTCTCTTTGATGTGATAAACAGGTATGCTCTGACACTCAGCTTGTGGCTGCCCAGTTCAGCTAATATTACTATTTTCTCTATTAGCTTCAACCTTTTTGGAACACAATGAATTTGCATGATTTACATTTAAGCCTTTGATGACAATACACTGAAAGGAGGGACAGAGCAGGGCCTTCTTTATGTATTCTCTTCTTTCTGTAGTGGGAAAAGGACCTTATGCAGGGAAGGTTTGGTCAGTTCCTCCCTCCAGGGCACATGTATAACTTTAATTATCATGAGACACAATGAGAGCAGTCAATACCTTTGGATATGTAGGAAAGGATACCCATAATGCTTTGCAACTACCCAGGTGCCTCAAGGGATCAAATGCACAGGGGATTGCAATTGTTTTCTTGCATGAAGGGTATTCACAGCCATACTGGGAAGATTTCAGACACTTTTTTTTTTGCTGGGTCTATGCTAGGAATCCACACTTGTAAAACATCCAAGTAAACACACAAATATCAGAATATGGATGACAACTCAACACCAAAATTCTTGATGTTTAATCCCATCAGATGTACTCTTTGGGGTTCCATCTCTAGACTGATTCCTTGCCATGGTTCATGATCGGTTTCTACACCTTAAATGTATTATTTTTCTCAATCGTCAGTTGGCACACCTAAAGAAAGATACCTTCATGAGTCTGACCATGAAACCCCTGTCTCATTTGCATGTTGCCTACAGGTGACATGTAAAAGTCTCATGTGCTCAGTCTTTCTCTAGCCACCAACTTCATTGCTCAATACCATCCTTCCTACATTTCCATGCATCCAGGATACTTTTCTGTTTTCTTTTTCCATTTGTGTGTGGGGGCCCAAGCGCTCATATACACATGTGAATGAGTGTTGTCTGCATGCATCTTTGCATACGTGTGAATGCACATGTGTATAGGTGTGTAGAGAGGCCCTAGGTTGATGTCCAGAACCAGCCTCCATCACTATTCCACCTTCATGCATCGAGACAGAGTCTTTCAGGTAAAGCCAGAGTTTGAAGATATGGCTAGTCTCTTTCAAGAAATCCACTTTCTGTTCCTTCCTCGGAATTACAGCCAGGTCACCAGGCCTACAAAGCATTTACATGGGTTCAGGGGATCTAAACTCCAGTCTTTGTGCTTACATGGAAAATACTTTCAACCACTGCACAATGCGCCCAGTCCCCATGTTCCCCTTTCAAGACATGCGTTCACTGCTCTTTACCCAAGCATGTGGATTTATTTCATGTGTGCTCTACCTTCCCCACTCTACACTATGACTAAACTGGTGGGTCCTAATTTTTTATTATTAATTCCATTCCAATCACACATATATTAAACAAAATTGAATTAGATTATATTAGGTAGACATATAGTATAGAAATGAAGCATTATCAGGTAGGCTCCTTTCCAGTTTGAAACATTTATTTATTAATTTGTTATTGAGACAAGCATGCATGCAGATGACTATACAGACCTGTGCTATCACACAGACACACTCCCACCTCCCCTTACCCCTTCCTTCTGGTCATGACCCATCTTCCACCCCAGGGCAGACATCATTGTTTAACTTTTCAACCCTGTGGATTACTATGTTTTGGGGATTGTTGTTGTTCTTGTAAATTGCCTTTTCAATGGATACTTTTCCATTCTGTCTTGCCTTGCTCCAGTCTTCCTTCTTGAGAATCTCGCTCACCCATGCTACTCCCTGAGAATGTATCCTGTGAAAATAGGAGTTTGTTATCCATGCCACTGTGGGTAGCACTCTGGGTAATTCTGAAGCTGGCTTTATGAATATTGCTTCTTTGAATATTCATGTGCACATCTTTTAGTGAACATATGTATATGCTTTTCCAAATGTTAAATCGACCTTACATTTCTGGAGTAAACCACACTTTTCGTGATATATTATCCTATTTACTTGTGGCTGAGTTTGATTTTCGAGGATTGCACTGAAGATGGTTGCATTTATAGGACTTAAGGAAACTTAGTCTTTAAGTTTCATTTCCCAGAATATTTTCCTGTCATCGTGGTATTGGGGTTTCAGGATCTTGTACAGAACTTGAGATGCATTTTCTCTTTTCCCTCGGGTTGTCTTGGTATTAGGAATTATTTATTAACTGGATATTGGGGAGAATTCATGGTTGAAGACATATGGGCATAGAATTTTGTTTTGGGGAGAATGAAAGAGTAAACATTTTTACTAGATAAAAAAATAGTTAAGTCTTCTAATGTATTTTTCTATCAAACTTGGCAATAGTATTTTTTTGCCCCCCAAATGCATCCTATATAACTTTCTAAATTAAATTATCATTAATTTTTATAGAATCAGTTCCTTTCATATCCAGATGATTTTATTTTTCCTTTTTTTATTTGAATTAGAAACAAGTTTGTTTTACATGTCAATCCCAGTTCCCACTCCCTTCTCTCCTCCCTTACCACCCGCCCCCAACAAAAACCCTACCTATCACAAATCCTTTCTGCTCCCCAGGAAGGGTGAGGCCTTAGGGGGATCAAAAGAGTCTATCATATGCTTTGGGATAGGGCCTAGGCCCACCCCCGTATGTCTTGGCTTAGAGCGTATCCATGTGGATTGGGCTCCCAAGGTTCATACCTATGCTAGGGATAAGTACTGAATTACTACAGGAGGTATGGTAGATTTCTGAGGTTTTCTCACTGAAACCCATGTTCCTGGGGTCTGAATCAGTCCCATGCTGGTATCTCAGCTATTAATTCAGGGATCAAGAGCTCCCCGATGTTCAGGTCAGCTGTTTCTGTGGGTTTCACCAGCTTGGTCTGGACCCCTTTGTCCATCACTCATTCTTCTCTGCAACTGGATTCCAGTTCAGTTCAGTGATTAGTTGTGGGTGTCGGCTTCCACTTCCACCAGATGCTGGATGAAGGCTATTGGTTGGCATATAAGTCAGTCATCAATCTCGTTATCAGGGGAGGGCATTTAATATAGCATCTCCTCTGTTGCTTAGATTGTTAGCTGGTATCATCTGTGTAGATCTCCAGACCTTTCCCTAGTGACTGATTTCTCTGTAAACCTAAAATGTCTCCCCCTATTATGGTATCTTCATTCTTGTTATCTTCTATTATTCCCCTGACTCAACCTTTCTGCTCCCTCATGTCCTCTGTATCCTTCCTCTTCTTCCCTTCTTGTTCTCTTAGCTCCTTCCCCCCTCTTCCGGTGCTCTCAATTATCCAGATGATTTTAATGGTGACTTATTTTGTGTACCTGACAATTTCAAAGTATTTTTTCTTTTCACATCTTCAATGTCAGTCAACATTATTAAAAAAAAAAAAAACTCATAAATCCACCAGTCAAGGAGTGAGTGACAGGCCTGCCCTCTGATCTGCAGCTACCCCCTGGATTCTGTTTACTCCAGCCCTTCCTACCTCATCATTCTCCCCACAGCCACCACTTGCCCACAACTCCAGCAGACTCCATCAACCCAGGTATAGTCCCCACCAATCTGAAGAAGAGTTGAATGACCTGCCTCCCAGCTGAACTCCCCCACTGCCTAGATTCCAATCCCTAGGGCATATCCCATGGCCCTTCCCCCAGCCCATAGCCCCAGCCAGGCTGGTGCTAGGGAACCCAGAGAAGACACCCACTGCCAGATAACACTCCTGAAACCCCACCAACAGCCCCAGACTGACGCCCCACTCCAGGCTCCATATTCCTGGGTACAACTTCAGAAAAAGACTTAGGCTTTACTGAAAGCCAGGCTGGATCTACAGACTCAAGGTAAGACACCATCCATTTACTCCTAACACTCCTTGAAAGTCTGCTTCCAATAGCACTCCTACCCTGGGCTCCACATCCCAGCCCACAGGCCCTGAAGCTTTATTGGAGACCAAGCTAGTCCTAGGGACCCCAAATAAGACACTGCCCGCTGCCACTAACATTCATTAAAGCAAGCCCAAAAAACCCAAACTACATACCCTATGCTGGGCTCCATACTCTGGTCTACAACTTTGGAAGAAGACTTTAGATTTACTAGAGACCAGGCGTGATCTAGAGACCCAGGCTCCACCCCCCCAAACTCCAGCAGAGACACCTTACTGGACTTAAAGACTCAACAGTCACCAGAACCCTTAGCCACACAGGCCAGAAGACCAGAGAAAATGAAAAACAGAACAATTCACATATCCAGCAAAGACAAATGAGGGAATCAACACCTAAAACTATAATTATCCCAAATCCAGATGCTTAAATGCCAGTGTAAGAACACAGTCAATAACAGAAAGGGCAAGATGGCACCATCAAAACCCAGCTGTCCTCAACAGAAAGACCTGAACATTCCAATACAGCACAAGAAAATGATCTTAAAAATAACTTTATGAAGATGATCGAGGTCCTCAAAGAGGAAATGAAAAATAAATCCCCTTAAGAAGTTGAGGAAAAGACACACCCAAAGCCCTTAAAGACTGCTAAGAAACAAACAAACCAACAGACAAAGGAAACAGCTTGGAACCTGAAAATGGAAATAAGAACAATAAAGAAAATACAAACTGAAGGAATTCTGGAATGGAAAATCTGAGTATGCAAACAGGAACTACATATGCAAGCATCACAGAATACAAGAGATGGAAGAGAGAATCTCAGGAGTTGAAGATATGAGAGAGGAAATAGATTCATCTGTCAAAGAAAACGTTAAATCTAAAAATTTCCTAACACAAAACATCCAGGAAATCTGGGACACTATGAAAAGACCAAACCTAAGAATAATAGGTAATTTGGGATGTCCTCTATATACCGTGAATATGTGTTGTTTTTATCAGTTGATAAGTAAACCTGCTTTGACCTATGGCAGGGCAAATTATTGCTAGGTGGAAATCTAAGCAGAGATACAAGGAAACAGAAGGAGAAGTCAGGAGAAGATGTGAGTTGCTGCCCAGGAAGCAAGACATATAGAAAATGAGATGTTGCCATGACCACTTGGCAATACATAGATTAATTGAAATGGGTTAATTTAAATGTAAGACCTAGTTAGTAAGAAGCCTGAGTCATTGTTCAAATAATTATAATTAATATTAAGTCTCTGAGTGATTATTTTACAAGTGGCTATGGGACTGGTGGGCAGGACAGAAAATCCCTAGCTACAAATAGGAACTAAAGAAGGAGAAGAAACCCAGCTCAGAGGCCTAGACAAGATATTCAACAAAATTATAAAAGAAAAATTTCCCAACTTAAAGAAGGACATGATTATAAAAGTACAAGAAGCTTATAGAACACCAAAAGAAAGTCACCTTGACACATATTAATCAAAACTAAACATACAAAATAAGAAAGAATATTAAATTCTTCAAAGAAAAAGTTCAAGTAACATAAAGGCATACCTATTAGAATTATACTCAACTTCTCAGTGGAGACTCAAAAAGCCAGAAGGGCCTGGACAGAGGTCTTGCAGACTCCAAGAGATCACAAATGATAGCTCAGACTACAATACTGAGAAAAACTTTCAGTCACCACAGATGTGGAAAACAAGATATTTCATGACAAAGTCAAATTAAAACAATACCTATCCACAGATCCAGTCCTAGTGAATGTACTAGAAGGAAAACTCCAACCCAAGGATGTTAGCTACACTGAGGAAAACACAGACAATAGATAATCTCTCACCAGCAAAACCCAAAGGGACACACACACACACACACACACACACACACACACACACACACACACACTACCACCAGCAATAACAACAATAACTGGAATTAATAATCAATGGCCATTACTCTCTCTCATTATCAATGAACTCAATTTGCCAATAAAAAGACACTGGCTAACTGGATGGGTACGAAAACAGGACCCAACCTTCTGTTCCATTCAATAAACACACTTCAACTTCAAAGACAGACATTACCTCAGAATAAATGGTTGGAAAAAGATTTTCCAATCAAACAGATGTGAGAAGCAAGCTGGTGTAGCTATCTTAGTACCTAACAAAATAGACTTCAAAGCAAAATTAGTCAAAACATCTCATACTCATCAAAGTAAAAATCACCAAGATGATGTCTCAATTCTGAACATATATGCCACAAATGCAAGGGAAATCACATTTGTAAAAGAAACTGAGGGTGGGGGGAATACAGCTTTATTTGTAATGGCCAGAAACTAGAAACAACTTAGATGTCCCTCACTGAGGAATGGATAAAGAAAATGTGGTACATTTACACAATGGAACATTACTCAGCTGTTAAAAAAATGACATCATAAAATTTGAAGGCAAATGGATGGAACTAGAAAAAGATCATCCTGAGTGAGGTAATCGAGACCCAGAAAGACAAACATGGCATGTACTCACTCATAAGTGAATATTAGCTGTAAAGGAAAGGAGAACCATGCTACAATCCACAGACCCAGAGAGGCTAGGTAACAAGGAGAGCCACAGGGTGGGGTGCGGGCAAGGGGAACACAGGAATATTCCTGGGAAGGGGAGGAAGAAGATATGTTATGGGTGGACTAGGAGTGGGTGGGACAGGAACATGAGGAATTGGGCTGGGGGTGGATGGAGGAGGAAAATACTGAAAGAGATGACTGGAAAGGGGGGGTGCATTTCAGGATCAAATAGAAATCTGGTGCAGTGTAAACTCCCAGAAATCTACAAAGATGACCTAAGCTAAGACTCCTAGCAACAGTGGATATGGAGATTAATTAGCCATCTCCTGTGACTAGGCAAGACTTCCAGTGAAAAACTTAGGGCACCAATTTAGCCACATGATCTTTCATTTAGAGTCTGCCCTGCTTATGGGATGTGCTGGAGAAAGGTTGGTACAGAGTTGTGGAAATGGCCAACCAATGACTGATCCAGCTTGACACTCAAGCCATGAGATTGAGCCCACTCCTGATATTGCCTGGAGTGCTAGGAGGTTGGATGGCCCAGAGACCTAGGATAGAATCAAAC
Source organism: Cricetulus griseus (assembly GCF_003668045.3). NCBI lineage: Eukaryota > Metazoa > Chordata > Mammalia > Rodentia > Cricetidae > Cricetulus > Cricetulus griseus. The sequence continues at coordinate 219,902,286 of NC_048597.1, forward strand.
ACGACTGGAGAAAAATGTCAATGCAATGATGCCTAACAACATTATGCTATACTCATAGATTGGTGACTTCCCCAGATGTCATCACAGAGCCTTCATTACTAACTGATGGAAACAGATGCAGAGACCCACCGCCAAACATTAGGCTAGGCACAGGGAATCCTTCTGAAGAGAGGGAGAAAGTATTGTGGGAGCCAGAGGGGTCAGGAGAATCACAAGAAAACCTACAGGAACAACTAACATGACCCATAGGAGCTCACAGAGTCTGAACCAGCAACCAGGGAGCCTGCATGGAACTGACCTAGGCCTTCTACATATATGTGATAGTTGTGTAGCTTGCTCTACTTGTGGGATTCCTAACAGTAGGAGCAAGGGCTTGTTCTTAATATTTTGGATGGCTTTGGGGAACCAATTCCTTATACTGGATTGCCTTGCCCAGCCTTAATATAGTAGGAGGTGCTTAGTCTAACTGCAACTTGATAGGCCATGCTTTGTTGATACTTATGGGAGGCCTGTCCCTTTCTGAACCTAATAGAGGAAGAGTGGATGGGGGTGGGTGGGAGGGGAGGAGAGAGGAAAAGCTGTGATCTGGATGCTAAATAAATTATTTACTTAAATTAAAAACACATGTCTGTAAAATACTTTATTTAAACACTTTTTCTCTCATGATACTTTTCACACATATTTTTAAAGAATTATTTTTGAATTTCACTATTCCAATTTCCCCTTTCTCTAAGGTCACTTTCTGTTTTCTGCTCCTTGGAAATGGTGTGCCTCTGGAAATGTGTGATCCATATTTGTCACAGGGCATCTGCTAAGATTTCCCCTTTGTCCTTGATTCTTTGAAGAATGACTTAGACATACAGTAATTCTACGTGGTGCAATTTTTTGTTTGGATCCATCCATCCATCCACCCACTCTGAAAGAATCTAGCCATCATCTCCTAACTCTTTTCCCTTTCTCCCTCTGAGGATGCACTTGTACAGGAGTACAACATGTGGGGTACTCTGGACATTGTGTTTTGTTTGTGTTTTCTGGTTAAACCCAGCACCTCATACTTGCTATTCAAGTGCTCTATCCTCAGCACTTCCTGGACTTTATTTTGAGGCAGTTTGATCCAGTTTCCCAGAAGGCCCATCCTCCTGCCTCAGCTTCCCAGGTATATTATTTTAAGACTCTGTGCCTGTGACCCAGAATTCCACAGGTCCCTTGTTGACCCCTTAGCTGCCTTTTTCTCTTAAGCCTAGGGTGTACATCTTCAGTTTCTCTATTTTAAAATTCATTTATCCTACAGTATCTGATATTGTTTTTTCCTTAGATTATTGATTATCAGTTGGATGGTCATGATAATGTTCAAGTTTGGAATTTCGAAGGTATTAAAATACAAATGGGCCCTCCTCCTGGTCATGACCTATTCATTCAGCAACACAGGCTTATTTTTCCTTACTTTATGTCAGGCAGAGAGAGTGCAGACCCAATGACCTTAGTCAAAATTAAATTACAATTCTAAGAAAATTCATGTAGCCTTTCTGTCACCTCATGTTCTAGGTCATAGAAGGCTTTTGCCAGAGCTCATCCTGGACTTCACACTTAAGCTGGCCTGTTCCTTATGGAAAATACTCTTGGTTATTCCATATTTTCAGTGTGCTTCTAGACAAATAAGTGCTCAGGAAGTTTAGGCCAAGGAACTTTGCAAAGGACACAGACCGACATTTTTCAAACAGGAACACATGAAGGTCATTATTGAGGGGGAGTATAAAATCAAAATCAGAAAATTCCAATATGCTCAATCATTTATAGCATAGCGGTTAAATATAGAAAACTAAGGTTAGCACAATAACTCGATGGCTAAGTGCTTGCCTTGCAAACTTAAGGATGTGTTTGAACCCCAGAACCCACATTAAAAAATTTCTGGGTGAAATAGCATGTGTTTTCCAGTGTCAGCACCAGGGAGGAAGAGAGCAGTAGATCTCTGGGGCTTGCTGACCAGCCAGCCTAGCTTACTGGGTGACTTCTAGAACACCCAGGACACTGTCTCAAAAAGCTATGGTGGACAGTTCCTGAAAAAAGTGTACAAGAAGAAATTTGGGGTGTGTGTGTGTGTGTGTGTGTGTGTGTGTGTGTGTGTGTGTGTGTGTGTTGGTGTGTTGGTGTGTGTGTGTGTGTGTGTGTGTGTGTACATTCACCTCTAGCCTATGTATGCACATGTGTATATGTGTGCATGCACAGACATACACAGAGATAAACAAGACATACACAGAGATAAACAGCAACATAGAACTGGTGAGTACAGGATTGCAATACTCTGCTTTTCACACTCACTATGTCAATCATAAAATCAATACTGGATTTGAACAGTGTTTTATTTATTTATTCTTATGTATATTTATTTTCAATGCAAGATATGGAATCCATGGCTGTGTGTATGCTAGTACAACACTGCATCACATTACTTTTTGAGACAGGGTCATAATTCTGTGCAGCACAGTGTCAGCACCAGGGAGGGGGAGTATTATTGAGGGGGAGTATAAAGTCAAAATCAGAAAATTCCAATATGCTCAATCATTTATAGCATAGCGGTTGAAAAATAGAAAACTAAGGTTAGCACAATAACTCGATGGCTAAGTGCTTGCCTTGCAAACTTAAGGATGTGTTTGAACCTTGGATTTGTGATCCCCTGACCAAACTCTAAAACACTGTGATTATAGGTATACAGCACTCTGCCAAAGCTGGACCTCTATTTTAAAACAGTTGCCCTAACAAACACACACAGATCACTTCCCCCAACAGCAGAGAATGTTCATCCATCAATAGGCCTGGAAAATACTTTCATGAGAGATCATTTGTTAGGCTCCCAACATCTTAATCAACTTTATAGTAATGACATTATATGAATTACCATTTTCAAAACAATTACATGTCACTAGAAATATATTTTTGAAAACTAAGGGGAAAATTGGAAAACTCAAAGTTAGCAGCATTAAATTAAACAATGAGCCTGAATATAATAGGGAAATCGGGCATTTCTTGAGACAAAATGGGAACATATATCAAACATTAAGAGCTGCTCCAAAAATAATACTAAGATTGAAAATCATAGTGTGTTCTGGAGCATACAGAAAGATGTAAAGAAGGGGTTGTTAGAACCCACATGGCCGCTCACAACTCTCTGGAACCTCAGCTTCTGGATCTGATGCCCTCTTCTGGCCTCTGAGGGCACCACATGCAGGTGGTGCTCATAGTATAAAAATACACACAATCATAAAAATAATTTTTCAAGAAAGTTGCAAATGAGCCACCTGACTTCATATCTTGGAATAGTTTTAATTGTCATCTTGATGTAATCTAGACTCGTCCAGAAAGAGAGTGTCGATGAGGGATTGTCTAGGTTAGGTCAGCCTGTGAGCATGTCTGTGGAGGACTGCGGTGATTGTCTTAGTCAATGTGGGAAGACCAAATCCGAAAGCAGGAATCTCCACTAACTGAGTTTGGGCTCTGGCCTGTAACCGAGTAGAGCAAGCTAGCTGAGCATTAGATGTATGCGCTTGCTTCTCTCTACTCCTGAGAGTGGAAATGAGGTGACCAGCTGTCTTGAGCTCCTGCTTCCTTGATTCATATCTATGATGGATGGTGGCTGGAACTGTGATCTACAATAAACCCCTTCTCCTCTATTTTAGTTATTTTCAGGGTATTTTTCTCATAGTAGCAGAAATAAAATTAATATATATCTTAATGAACTTAATAACCAATGAATAAATTTAAGTAACTAGATGGAAAGAAATCATAAAGATCAGAGCAGAAGCATGTGATTTAGGAATGTGTGTGTGTGTGTGTGTGTGTGTGTGTGTGTGTGTGTGTGTGTGTTTGTGTGTGTGTTCATTGAACAAAAAGAGTTTTTTTTTTTCTTTTTGGAAAATATATACAAATTGAGAAACCCTTTGAATTGCAAATGGAAATTGAGAGGCAGTTGAAGAAAAATTTGGAAATGAAAGATAAGAAAAAACAAATGATTCAACAGAAATAGCTCCATACCAACAAGTTCACCAGCCTAGAGATAAAGCAGTGACTACTTGAGACTCATGCAATGCGTAGTATATTCAGTATTTTCTCAGGATTCTAAATGTCTATCTAATGTATAATGTTTAAGAAAACAGAACCAACAGTATTAACCGCCTCATAGAAATCAGTATTTCAGGACCCATATCTTTCAGCATTAAATTTGGTTATTGTAGAATTTCAACACTTAAAGAAAAAATACAAATGCTTCTCAATGACTATCCAAACGTAAAGGACAAAAGCACCACCCTAATATCAATGCATTCAAGGACACTATAAGAAAATAAAATTATAGGTCTGCATCTCTAAAATAAAGAAATGAAAATATTTTCAAGAGACCAAAGTGTAATAAAAGGTTAGAATAGATGCTTGCTGTGATGAAATGGGATTCATTCCTGGAATTCAAGGATAGCTCAATAACCATAGCACAGTCAGTGCAGTATGTTACACTAGGAGAATGAAATATAAATATCATAAGGTCATCTCAATTGGTCCAGAAAAGTAACTGAAAAAAAATTGTATCTTGGAGCAATATATCATTCTGCAAAAGAATGCCATCAGGCTCAATTCTAGGTAACTGATAACTTTTCATCTAATTCCAGGAAGGGCATGGATGCCCACTTTACCTTTTATATTCAACATCATATCCGAAGTCATAGCCATAGCAATGAACTCAAGCAAAACATACATGAAATAGATAATAAGTAAGTAAAATTGTGTCTATTTGCAAAGATATCATTATATCCATGATATCTGAAGACTATAGCAAAATACTGTTAGAATTTGTAAACTAATTCAGTAGAGTTATAAGCTATAGAACTTGAATGGAAAATGCAGATTGATTTGACATAACAGCATAAACTCTGAAAATGAACTTTAAAAGACAATACTATTTATGATTACATGAAGCCTACAACATGCAGAATATATTTCATCAAAGAGAAACAAGGAGGAAACTCCTAACTGATTACCTGAAACAATAAAATCCATGGAAAAAAAGACAGAGATCTCTTTGACAATGTCTTTGACAACAATTTGTGGTCATAACACCAACAGCACAGTGAGAACCCCCAAATCAAACCGGAGGCAGTCCATCACACTACAGTGTCTCTATACAGCAATGGACATGATCTATAAAGGAAAAATGATGGCCTACAGAGTGGGATGGAATATTTACAAATTGGATAGACAATGAAAGTTTTAGGGCCAAAATTAACGAACAATTTGTGCAACTCAGTAGCATCAGATATTTAAATCACAAAAGACTTGAGCAGATATATTTTGTAAGAGGATATAATAAAGGTCTGCTCAGAATGGAGAGATGGCTAGGGGTCTAAGAGCACTGGCTGCTCTTCTAGAGGACTAGAGTTCTATTCCTAGCTTTCAGGTGCAGCTCACAATTGTCTGTAACTCTAGTCCCTTAGCTTTTGATGCCCTCTTCTGGCTCCTTGAACATGTGTCTGTCATGTGTTTGGTATACAGACACCCATGCAAGCAAAATACCCCTACACATAAAAATAAATAAATAAATTTAAAGAAAAAGGAACTACTCATAAAAATGAAGGTGTCCAATGTCACTAATGAGCAGAGAAAAGCAAATTAAACCAAAATGACAAGTCTCGTCCAAGTCTGAACAGCTGCTCTATAAAAACACCATAACTCAAGTGTTAGCCTGAAGAATGGCAAACACCTTTACTGGTGATAAGATAAATGACACAACTGTGATGGAAATGTTATAAACTTCCCTTAAAAGTTAAAAATACATCTTTTAGACAATCTAGTCATCTCACCTACAGCTACCCATGACAGTGAAATAAAAATTGCCCTACAATAAACACATCTAGGGGTTGGGGGTTTTGTACTTCAGGGGTAGAATGCTTGCCCAGAAATGTGCAGTTCTGGGTTTCATCCATAAAACTGGAAGAAAAAAATCTGTATTTCATGTTCCCTTCATGGTTACTCACAACAGACAATACTGAGAAATGACAAAATTGTATTCATTAACAAAATTGATAGGTAAAATGGGACAGGATGATATTGAAGGTCATTCATCAATATGCTAAAATGCCCAGAAGCCTCAGCTCTCAGTCTGCCTTCCATTCTGTTATTGCTGATTGTTAGCAAGTTCAAGAACAGAGAGGGGCACACAGGGAATTGTTCACCTGCCATGCCTCAAGGCTGTGATCATGTCTGTGGCTTCCAGTTCTGGAAACAGCCTTGAATTAAGAAACGCTATGCTTTAGCTTCAGTCATGACTCAGTGTTCTTTCTGATGGTGAGTTTTATATTGTGTATGAGCTAGAGTCCAGTTAGGATCTGTTTTTTAATGGTCAAGTCAGAAAGATGCTGTAAAACATTTGACACCTCAACTGCCTCTGGAAAAAATGTGTCCCAACAGGCTACACAGCTCACAAAACAGAAGGAAAGGGCTGGAAATGGAACACAGCCATGTCCCTGAGAGGAGCAAGTCACACCAGGAAAGTGCCTCCTTTTTGTGTGTGTTTGAACATCAAGTGCATAGAAACACCTGTTAGTCTTCTCACAGTCAGTCTGTTCTCAAAGCCAAGTAGCAAAGTACTTGCTAACCCAGAGAACATAATGACATCATTACCTAATGAACTGTCCAGAAATTCATTTGAACATGGCCGTCCTTTGGAGAAGCGTGAATCTTCCCATGATTAAAGTGATTTAGACAGGAGAAGTTCAGGGTAGACCATATTAACTTAGGAATGAGTCATTATGTTCAGCTCCAGCCTACAACCTAATGAGCTGATTCAAATTCATTTAAATCCCTTGGAAATACATACAGAGTCTGAACAATATACATAATTTGGAACCAACAGACATTTCTTCTAAAAAAACACCAATAGATTTTAATCAGTACAAGTCATAAATCCATGGAGGTTTTTTTTTTTTTTCCTCAAATTATTGGGCTTCATCAGTCCCGAGATTCTGAAATTAATGAAGATTGTGGCCTCTGAACTGAAAGTCTCCTTCAAAAAGGATGAATGAAAATGCTGATTAATAAAATCTTATGATTTACTTAAATGAGAGGTTTATTAACCAGGATGAGGTGGGAGTCAACTGTGAGACTCACTGCGTATTCAACCACATTAATGTTTAGGAATTTGCTAGAAATCTTGGTACCTTTGGTTAAAAACAATACAAAGAATCAGAATTACATAAATATTTGGCTTATTACAGAAAAAATTATAAAGTTTTTATAAGAATTAATGTGCCAGAGTTAAGAAAAATGCACCAATTTTCATAATTTTAGATAAGAGCTTTGCTTACATTAATAGAAGATATGAAGTTTTGAGTTGGCTTTTAGGCATCTCTGGAGCTTATTTTACTTCATTCATTTTTTTTCATCTCAAGTCTTACTGTGGATCTCCATATGTAGCCCAGGTTAGCCTTATGCTTGCCTCATCCTACAGTGTGCTGGGATTATAGGCGTGTGCACCTGCCTCCAGCTCTTGTGTATTTTCAGAATACTGTGATCCAAGGACAGTTTCTAGGAAGGTGGTTTCTTAGACTGGATATTCTAAGAACTTCCCTTCATCCCCATACTGAGTGCTAATTGCTAGGAATAGAGTTGCAGAACTCTGGGCAACTTGGCCTAAGTGGAAGGTGTTAGTGGGGATTCTGAGAAAGATTACTCCAATGTTCAACAGAAATACAAGTCTGATTCTCCTAGTCTTTCAAGACCAACTGCCTTCCTGTAGCCTGAGAAGATAACCAAAGGCTCTAATGTCACAGAGGCCATCTTTTAGCTTATCCTAGGGCCTGCTCTATACTCCATTCTTCTTTCAGAAGGCTGTAAAACTCTTCTTTCTTTAAGCTAGGGCCTGATGGGTTTTCAGATCTTCTAGATGCAAGTGCCCTAAATAGTACCAGATACCCACAAATAGGAATTGTCTTATTTATTTTCCATAAGCAGTTCATCATATTGAGCAAATCTGGGTTGGGCAAGCATTGCTTCTGTGTGGATTCAGCTTATCTGTCTTTATTCCTCAGAATGATTACATAACTACTTTCATAAATCTAAAGTTATCTTCTGCTGACTTCTGGGTTTTGATGTTAGTTATATAAATTTAAAGAAAGCACTGTCCCCCTACTGTACCATGGGGTGAAGCTAACTGCACTGACCTGGAGTTAAGATAAGAGACAGTTGAGCTGTCTCCAGACCTCAGCTACTGTAGGAATGTGATGGTCTTTGTCTCCCTTACTGAAAATGCACTGCCTAACTCTCCCTCCCTCCATGGAATCCACCATTTTTCTTGTGGCCCTGTAACACTCTTACCTTAACTATGTAGGTAAGGTGGTGGTGATGGTTAATAATTACCAATTTGACAGGATCTAGACTCCAGGCATGTCTGTGAGGGTTTCTAGATTAGGTTAGTGAGGTGAGAAGACCCACTCCAACTGTTGGAGGCACCGTGTTGTGGATTGGAGCTCTGCACAAGCTGACCACCAGATTTCATTTCTGTTTCCCGACTGCAGATAAGAGGTGGCCTCCAGCCCTGCTCCGCCATGCCCTCCCCACCACGATGGACTGTACCCCTGGAGCTGTTAGCCAATATCAACCATTCTTTCCTCATGTGGCTTGTTATTTATCACTGGACTGAGAAAAGTAATACAGTGGTGTACTTGGATAAGTGAGGGCAAGCGGAAGTTGCAAGCAACTAGTATCTAGGCCAATTTCCATCTCCCAGATATTTAATAGAGAACTGCTTTTGCCACTCAGAGAGAATTTGCTGAGTCCCTGGGATGGAAGAAAATGCCCAAACTACCTTCATTTCCTCTCACTCCCAGCTCAAGGCAATCCTGGGCCTGCATCTCAGAAGAACAACCTTGATTTGGTTAAACAACAATGGGGAAGTGTTTGAATATGGTTGTACTGAAAGATAAAAGGACTTCGAAATGTTTTTAATTAACAGTGATTCCTTTTCCTGAATCAGACTCCGGTTTAAAGGCAGAAAGAAGATGACTGGAAGCATAGCTGGGGTCAGGAAGACCATACATTTAACATCTGGATATACAATGACAGATCTACAGGCAAATTTATACTGTCAACAAATGGAATAGCAGAGCTGCTTTCTCCACATGAGTGCCAGCTCTTGTGTAATCTATGGTCTGCCTAGCTGCTGGGTTAGAAATCCTATCTCTTGTTATTTTAATATATGTATGTATCTTTAAATGTGAACTCAGTGAACTATTTTTAAAATCATTTCTCTTTTTAATCTATATTTCCTTTTTTCTCTGTGTTACCTCTTTTCATTTGATGTTTATTCCATATTTTATATGATTTTGGGTGTATTTTTTTTCAGGGTCTCACACAACCCAGGCTAGCTTTGAGGTCTCTATGTAGCCATAGCTGACTTTGAGCTTCTGTCCATCTCACCTCCATTTCCAAGTGCTGGGATTACAGTTGTGTACCCCATCCCCAGCACTAAGCCATGCTGGAGACGGAACCCAGGGCTTTGTGCTTGCTGAGCTGGCCCTCGGTCACTAAGCTGCTTCCTCAATCTTGCTTATTCCCCTTGAAAACAGTCTTTAGGTGTCATCTTCTCACTCTCTGTGTCTTTTGAGTCCTCATACTTTTCCTTCTAACACTTCCACATTTTCATAAATCATTGTTTATTAGATTTTTACTTTAGACCAAGAAGTGAGATAAATTGGCCTTAATTGGTCCATGTTTGTCTGCCACTGTTTGTTAATTAATCCATTTTCTTTCATTGATTTGAATTGCAAATCTCATTTTATGCTATTCTTCCATATTTACTGGAGGCTATTTCTGTACTTTCTTTTCTGTTTTGGGGAGTGTGTTCCTCCACTATCAGCAAAAGAACTCAACAGAAACTTTGCATTTCCACACTTGGCAGGGTAGATTCATATTCCTGGGTATTCTTATTCTAGACTTTTGCATTTAATTTATAATCAATTTTTCAGATAAAAAATTGTATTCATTGATTAACTTGGTGTTACTTATAACTTTAAATATGAATTTTGTCTGCCTACAAATGACGCATATCATGTATTTATTAAAATGTTCTTTTTGTGTGATCCTGGGAATTGAACATAAGGAGTTACACATTCTGGGCAAGTGCCCCACCACAGATATATATGCCCAAACCTTATTACAATATTCTTGATTTGCTTTTGGAGTGTCTTAAAAATCAACGCTGTATAAATTCCAAATGTCTTGTACTAATTCTTTGTGTCTTTGTAACCAGGCAGTGTGCACACTCAGGCACAATTCCCCCTTAGTTGCACATCTCTGGGGTATTTAAAAAAATTAATGGCCACACTAACTTGTAAAGTTGTAAAAAAATAAAAGGAAACCCTTTTTTTTTCTTTTTAATATATGATGTAACTTAGTGATAGATTCGGTAACTGTTTTGCGTCAGAAACAATAGTGAACATAGTGGAGCTTAAATTAAATTCTAGCAAAGCTCACGCCTTTTCTTGCTTAATTAAGTAGAGAAAGCCTCTGGGCTCTTCCTCATCATGGGGCTTCCCAGAGTTATGTATGACAGTGGTCCTGTCCTTGGCCTGAAACACACATCTCCATTTGATGCAAAGGTAAGATGTGTTCAAATGGCAATCTCTAGGTTTTGTGAGCAAATTTTTATCAGGAATCTCTGTGGAATCTAGTCAAATATCTTCTCTAGATAATTGACTAGGGATAATTGCTAGTTTTCCTGTTTTTCTCCTCCCCTTTTTCCTCCTCCTCCTCCTTCCTGTCTCTGTCTCTCTGCTTCTCTGTGTGTGTGTGTTTCTCTCTGCCTGTCTGTCTCTGCTTCTGTCTCTGTCACTGTCTCTCTGTCTCTGCCTCTCTGTCTCTTCTTCTCTATTTCTTTCAGCAGGGCATAAATGTAAAACTAAAAGCCAACCTCAGATGTCTCTCAGGTGGTATCCAGGTTGATTTGTGTTACTCTGGCAGAGCTCACCAGGTAGCAGAAGCCGGTAAGACACACCCATCTCTGATTCTGTATTGGTAGGATGGCAAGTTCACAGCACTGTCTGAATTTTCTTTTTTACAATAAACTAGATTTTTAGTAACCCAATCTTGGATTACTTTGACAAGTTACTGGAGATATTTATTTCTGATCCCTTTACCTCACTGCCTGTATTTGTTACACTTCTCATTACTATAACCGAATGAACAGCCAGGAGTAGCCTGAGGGAGGAGAAGTTCATTCCCTCTTGTGGCCTGAGAAAGGATATGGTTTGCCATAATAGGGCAGGTGAGAAGGAAAGATCACAAAGCCTGTGCACATACTAACTCAGCAATGCATGGAACTGAATGGAAAGGAAGCAGGGCCAGGACTGAAGACCTAACAGCCCTCAAGCTTCACTTCATCTGGGGAGGCTCTGACTCCTTCATAAATGTTCTACAACCTTCTGAAACAATGCCATCATCTGGGGACCAGATATGCAAACATGAGCTCTGAAGAGATATTTCACATTCAAACCCCATCACTACCCTCAAACAAAACAAAACCAAGATTCTGAAGCGTGTAATTTGGCTTCTATCCTGCATCATGTCTAATACTGTGGAGGTGTAAGTGTATTTGGATCTCCCACACATTTTCTTGACATAGATTAATTTCTTGGTCAGGAACCCATGAGCTTCAGTTCAACAGCATTCCACATGTCATCCGATGTTCTGTGGTAACACTGTCTAGTGGATTAGATAGCATGGTCTGCATTCATTAGTCAAAACTTGGCACAGAAATTCCATTTCAGGGATTTGCACCACTGAAGATCAGTATTTACGTCTCACCTTGCAGCAACACAACTCTCTTGTTAAGACGGAGTCGTGGCTTAGGTGTTTATTACTGAGATGAAACAAAATCATCTTTCTGAGAAACTAATTTTTAGTGTGTTAGTCAGCCTTGAAGTATTCTTATTATTTTTGAACTGCACAAAGTATGTGGCATTAGGGACTGTCTGCGTTCCTTTATTTTTGGTATGGAGTTTGTAATATTCCACTGTGAACACTAGCCATGGGATGTCTGGCAGATGGACACCTGTACCATTAGTTCTCAGTAACAATTATCCCGAGGGAGAGGCAGGAGACTGAGCTACCCAAAACTTTGATCTTATCTTGACTCACAAGGCCGGTAGCAGCTGGCCTTACGTTGCAGTCTCTCACATGCTTACTTCTGTCAAATGCAAACACGTTATTGCCCGTCTCTGAGAGCCATGGGCACAGAGTTGACCTCAGTTGCTTTGGGGTTTGCTTGTTTAGACTTGGATGCTGCCCATGTGCCCAGCCTGTGTTTATTACTCAAGATCTGCTATGAAAATTACAAACATTTCTCAAAATGTGAAATCTAATGTAACAAACTGCATAGCTCAATTGCCTTCTCAATAAACACATTTATCAGAATTAGATTAAAAATAACCTTAATATAAAGTTTATACTTTATAAAACCTTAAAAGGATGTGCTTGTTACTTTGTTATACATGTTCACCCTGCATACCTATATGTGCCCCAAGGATATGCCTGGTGTTCACAGAGGCCAGAAAAGAGCATCAGATCCCTGGAACTGGAGTTACAGATGGTTGTGAGCTGCCATGTGGATGGTGAGAACTGAACTCAAGTCCTCTGCAGGAGCAAGCAAGTGCTATTGACCATGGAAACATCTCTCCAGCCCCTAAATTTATGCTCCTTTTAAACAGCAAGAAATATCCCAGGAGACGAGGACTTTGAAGCATGATAAGTTGTAACATTCATGGTCATGATTATGTCTTTCCATAATTTAAGATGTTCATCTTTGACAGAAGTTATCACACATTTATCTTTGGTTTTGCTTTTATGGATATCTTTACAGAGATTTGTATTTTGAAGCTGTTGGTGTTTGGGGTTTTTATTTTCCATTGTTTATGTGTTCAGGTTGATCTATAGAGGTGTGTTTAAGAAGATTGTATGGAATCATTAAAATTCTTATGAATAGATACAAAAGAGACTTTCTTTTGAGACAGAGTCTCACTATGTTATCCTGGATGCCCTGGAAAATACTCTCTATAGCAGGCTGGTCTCAAGCTCACAGAGACCCTCCTGCCTCTCTTCCCATGCCCCTGCCCTGTTCTTGCCCCTGGCCCTGCATACTGGACTCAAATATCTGCATGGCACACCTGATGCTATTAGAGATTTTTATTGAAGAATAAAAATTTCACATATGTGTATTAATTAAAACACTGGTTATTTCATTTAAAGGATCTGTATATCTTATTTTCTTGTCCTGTATACTTTGCTATGGGTAATGACATTGATGTGTTTCTGGTAATTTCTCTTTATTTAAAGGCTGCTTATTTAAATCTCTCTGCAACTGCATGGCCCTTTTTTTTTAAGTTATACATTCTACACTTACCATTTTAAAGTTATCTATTTTTATTGTGTTTGACATTTTACATCTGCAATTAACTTGATTGGATATTATAATCATATTCCAAGTCTTTTATTAAAATGAGCAGACAATTTTCAAAATGAATTTTGGAAAATGAAAATTATTCTTTCAATTTTGAAAATTCTATTTTGTTATTTTTAAAAATTCAACATATGACATTGATTTTAAAATTTGACCCAGTCCAGTTATGTCAATGTATATAAAATTTTCAGTTCATTTTATCAATATACCATTTTGTTTGAATAAACTTTGCCCTTCAACATTAACAACTTAATGCCCTTTAGCATTTGTCATATAACATCTGAAAGTATTTGTGCTTGTTTGGTGTTTTGCCATGTGGATTCTCCCCAAGATACTGCTGACATTTCAATTAGCATTTCTTTTTGTTAATCCCAAAGGTTGGTTCCCTTCAGAAATTCTAGACACCAGTGTTCTGATAGGAATTCTTTTAACCATCTACTTTTAAAATGCCAGAATCCACCCTAAGAAAGCTGGGAAAATCAGCATCATTGTAGCAATGTCTTCTCTCTTTCTATTGCTGGTTTCAAGTCTTCATATTCTTATCTTCATGTTTTGTCATTATTTTTTCTGCATGTTAGTTTTGTTAGCTCATACTATGTATTTAAATCTGGTTCATTCATTCACTCATATGTATGTGTGAATATTTTTTTTTATCAACAGTTTCTCAGTGTTAGCTTAGAGAAAGATGCCAACCTTGGCTAGGCTCTTGAGTCTGATGCATTTTCTAGCATACAGCCTTACAATCTAGTCATAGTTCCCACATATCACCCAGGCCCAAGGATGTGGCTAGAGCTTCATACTGCTCCAAACTCCCAGTTTCTCTGTCACTGAAAATCCCCCATTTTGAATATTAAATCCTGTGATTGCACATCTGCTTTTAATATCTCTTATCTATCATCTATCTATATCTTAATTTCCATGGCTTCAAGATAAGAAAGAGTAGAATACAGTCTCAGACTCTAGGAAAAGACAGTGAAGAATCGTGAGAAAAAGCTAATTCTACTAGTGGCATTTAATCTTACAGATTCCCTCATTAGAAAGCCTCATAAGTCTAAAAATAATTATTATTAATGAATAACTCCGGGCCACATTAAATTGTAAGTAGACTACATGTGTTTTTAGAAAAAAATGACAAAATCTGTGTAAATTATATATGAAGTAATTCTTGACTAGTAACACTATTTTGGGAATATGTGCCATTTCATTATGGTTTTATAGAGTTAACAATTATGTTGTTGCAATAAAATGTCACCTATGAAGAGGAGGATGGATTCATTTCTAAGAATTTTAATTAGTCATGTTTATGTGTGTATGTATGTCTGTGCATGTACTGCATGCTTGTGTAGGTGGCCACAGAGCTGAAAAGAGGAAATCAATTCCCCTGATCTAAAGTTACAGGTGGTTGTGAGCGTCCAGTCATGGGTGCCAGGAAAAGAGCCTGGATCCTCTGGAAGAACAGCAAGAAATCTTAACCACTGAGCCAGTGTTCCAGCCTCAAGAGTAGAATTTCAAAGTAATGCTTAAACCCTATTTCCTAGAGAATACTTCTGCTTTTCTTTTAAAATTATGCAATATATATGCCCCAATTTCATATTCTTATTTCCTCGAGAAATTTTATCTCTCTACTTTCTGAAATTCATTTCTTACTCCCCATTTCTCTTTCACTTTCAACTCTTAGAATTATTCAACATATTACAACATTTTTCAGAGGTTCATATTTTGGGGGATTAAACATCAAGCTTGGTTCTCACTTCTCTTCTTGGTTTCTGAAGCTTTCCTGCTAGGGAAGAGAGAGGGACAAAGGGTTTCTTGATTCTCCCACCACTCCTTGAAGATCCAATCACTGCCAACCCTACACCTTACATCGGCAGAGTTTGCACACTTATGCTACTTTTTGACAAATTAGCAATCAGGATTTTTGTTTGTACCTTGCTTTTCAAAACTTAATGTGATGACCACACTTAAAACAATTATGGCTACACAGGTGTGACTCATTCACAAGACCATGAAATTGTGTAGTTGAAGCCATGCAGAAGAGAAACACACCAGACCTCCCTCTTTTGTGATGTTGACAATATTAATTTTACTGGTATTTCTGGGATGTTGCACTTCAAGTTTCTGGGGGGGGGGTTCCTAGTCTGTATCATGCTGGACTCTCATTACTCTAGAGCAGTGGTTGTCAACCTTCTTAATGCTGTAATCCTCCAATACAATTCCTCACATTGTGGGTGATCCACCCATCCATAATTATTTTGTTGCTTCTTCATAACCATAATTTTGCTACTGTTATGAATTACAATGTGAATATCTGATACGCAGGATATCTGATATGTAAACCCAAGGGGATCGTAGCCCACAGGTTAAGAAAGAACGACTGCTCTAGCTCATGTTCTTTCTGTGTATTCAGTCACCTTTAGTTTTACCACAGGTCCATTGTGACTAGCATGTCTGAAGCTGTTCTTAACATATTACACAAAGAAACAAACACCCTAATCTCTTTCAGGTGTAAACATTTGATCTAGTCTTTGACTGGGGAAGACAGAATTCTGGGTTTCAAGCTGATTCTCTTCCTTCAGAATCTGAGAAAATTTCCCCCTTCTTTTGCGGACCTGTCCCGCACGATCGTCTTGCCGGCAAGAACAACACAGGACACTCGGATCCTTCTGCAGTAAAGCTTTTATGCGTCTTGAGAGGAGAGCATAAGCTTACCAGAGCGGAGACTCCGAGCCAAGAATCCCGTCCCCTAATAAAGGCTGGCAACCGCCGCCTCGGACGTGTTACCCCATGATTGGCTGTAGCTCATCGGACCATATGACGCCACGGAAGAGGCAGAGATCAAGGAATGGAAAGTTACCCAGCGCCTGCGCAATAATCTTGTTTACATTCGGTGCCTGCCGGATGCAGGAACCAACTTGTAATGGAGAACGCAGGGACGGCTCCCTACACGGACCCATTACTGAGATGGCAGGTAACTGTCTATGTCCAGTTTCTTTATGAGTAGCTTTCTCAGACTCTTAGTTAGGTTTATATTTCACTTCTATCTTTGAGGTACAGAAGTTTCTTGATGTGTGTAGATGTGGACAGCATTTTGTTAGTTCTGCTTCCAACTTAGCAGGTCATCTCAATTACACCAATGTTTCTTTCTTTCTCAATACTTCTCTTCAGATAGCTTTTATTATCTCTGCCTCATTTGCTCCCTTTCTTCTTCATTTAGCATTCTCATTAGAGGGATAGAGGAACACTTTCCTAATATCCCCAGCCCTCTATATTTCTACTCTGGGTTGCCCAGTCCTTCCTCAACAGAAGCAAACTCCACAGTTAATAGACTGTTCCACTTTGCATTGGAACACAGTAGAGGACCGCCATCAGCACCACTTTTCTATCCATATGGTCCACATGACCAGATGCGATGGATGGGTATGATTTAATGGCACCAAATATTGGCTTCTGTTGTACAAGCTTTTGCCAGTGTGCTGCACCCCGTCTTCTCTGTATCAGCAGACTTGTGGAAGCCATAAAGCCAGATACAGAAGCAGGTAGGTTTTCTGAGTCACTGGTGAGTAAAGGGATTTGCAAAGGGAATGATTGGCTTTTACTGAATGAAGAGTTGATCTTAGAATTAAGTTATTTTGCATGGTGGATTTGATTACCTTGACAAGTGTCCTTGGACATTTTTATATGGATTATCAGAATAGTATATATTTACTTTCCAGATAGATAATTTAGTTGTCAATGAAAACATTGATTTATGTAATACAATATATGTTAAAAGTTTTCAGCGCTTCCTGCAACAACAGCACTAATTTCTAAAGTATTTATTTTCTTTATGTTGCTATTTTCCATGGGGCTCTTTGGTTTTGTGCTTGAAATACAACTTAGGCTATCAAATTAAGACTTTGGTCTTTAAATTATAATTTTTATTTGTTGAATTGATCCTTCTGTTTATTCTGCCCAATCTTTCCCTACATACACTCTGATCTAATGTTTGAATTTTTTTACTTTATTTTTTATTTGAATTAGAAAAAAGATTGTTTTACATGTTAATCCCAGTTCCCATTCCCTCCCCTCCTCCCCTACCACCACCACCCCCAACTAATACCCTACCTATTACCCTTTCAGCTCCCCAGGGAGGGTGAGTCCTTCCATAGGGGGTCTTCAGAATCTGTAATATCCTTTGGGATAGGGCCTAGGCCCATCCCCGGGTGTCTTGGCTCAGGGAGTATTCCTCTATATGGAATGGACTCCCAAAGTCCACACCTATGCTAGGGATAAGTACTGAACTACTACAGGAGGTCCCGTAGATTTCCGAGGTCTCCTCACTGAAACCCACGTTCCTGGGGTCTGGATCAGTCCCATGCTGGTTTCCCAGCCATCAGTCTGGGGAACAAGAGTTCCCCGATGTTCAGGTCAGCTGTTTCTATGGGTTTCACCAGCCTGGTCTGGACCCCTGTGCATGTCACTCGTCCTGGACCCCTGTGCATGTCACTGGTCCTTCTCTGCAACTGGATTCCAGTAGAAAACAAGAAAGGGGATACCATAATAGAGGGAGACATTTTAGATTTACAGAGACATCAGGCACTAATGTTTGAATATTTAACTTGCAAGAGCCCTGCATCTGAGGAACGCATTGTAACAAAATTTTGAGTTAAATTTTAAAAAGTGAAGTGAGGTAAAATACACAACTGCGTGGCACATGTATTAGTCACTTTTGTAACTGCTGTGACAAAATGCCTAACAAAAGCAACTTAATGAATGCAGGGTTTATTTTGGCTTACAGTATGAAGGGATACAGTACACCATGGCGGGGAAGGCTCCGCAGAAGGGTAAGGCAGCTTGTCATACCATGTCTTTAACAGGAAACTGCTTGTTCTAGTTTGGATCCTATTACTGTGATAAAACACTCTGATCTAGAGCAACTCCAGGGAAGATACGGCTCATTTAAACTTAAAGATTAAAATCCATCACTGAGAGGAAGTCAGAACGGAACTGAAGCAGGAACTTAGAGCAGAAACCGTGGAGGAAGCCTGCTTTCAGACCATGTCACGTGTCCATGCTTGTCAAGAATTCTGATGGAGCTTAGGACCACCCACCAAAGAAATGGTTCTGGCCACAGTCATTGGGTGCTCCCTGACAGATGCTTACAGGCTAATGTGATTCAGACAGTTCCTCAATCAAGACTTTACTCTCAGATGACTCTAGGTTCTGTTGAGTTGACAAAGCTAGCTATGACACTGGACCTAGTCATTTCTCCTTTATAGCCAGTCCTTGGACCCTAGGTGACAGAATGCTGCCATACTCACTTAGGGTAAGGTGGGTCTTCCTACCTTGACAAATCTGTCTAGACCCTTTTTTCACAGACATGCTCAGTAGTTCATCCTGTCAATCTGGCAATCAATATCAACAGCCTACTTTGCCCCTTATTTTGCTGTCATTTCTCCCTCTCACTCTCACCCTAAGGTTCTCTGCCAGCCTCTGCTGGTCTCTCAGACTCTCCCTCATGACTTTCCTTATGTGTACCAATAAAATCCCTGATAACATGGGGTCTAATAGACTTCTGAGTTATTTGAATCAAACTTTTGAAAAACTGAATCCACCCTTGTGCTACTGAATGGAGAGAAAAGACCATCATGGAATTTGGCTTGAATGGCAGGGTCCAGTTCCCCCTCACTCCAAGTTGGGATTTCACACCTACAGTGCTCTCTGCAGTGCTCAGCTTTCATGTTTATCTATTGCTAATGTATGAGAACCCACGGCATGCTATAGTTGGAAGCTCTGCCTCTGTAACTTTAGTTTATATCACATAACTATTCCACATTAGGACAAAAATAGTAACCTCACTATATACTGTGTATTCCATATATACAGTTCATAAACTTGTTTTAAATTCAGTAGCCACCAAGCTCCTTAAATGCTATGTAAGTGAGAATTCACCATTTGTGTTTCCATGTACTTCCAACTTCCAAGTGAAAATATCAAAGTTTCAGTGACATAGCATGATAATATGAGTATAATATTTCTAAATCAGTCAATCAATGCTCTTCAACTTTTTCTAGGAGGTCATATATGGACAACAAGGTCCCAAAGATTCAAAGGAAAAAATAACATGATGGCATAGAATGTCTGAAAACCTGAGAAAATAAATCAGAGTCTTAGGGAGGCTGAGTCAAGTTATTCATGACACCTGGCTGCCAGTTTATGCACAATTTATCCAGCATCTTTGCAACTTTCCACTTAATGAGGCATACAGTAAGGAGAAAAATGAGTAGGGAATGTATGATCCATTCAGAAAAGGTAGCAATCCAATTTATAAATCTGCATCGCCCCACCATCTGGAGGTGCCAGATTGGCAGGGCTTCTAGTCAGCATTCTGTATATTATCCATGCTTCACAAAGCAAGAAAGGAAACCTCTCAGCACTATGGGATGCTCAGAATGAAGGATTCCTTCTGCGTGCTGATGGCCAATCTGCATTATCTCTTTTAAAATAGCTTTTTCCTATTGTACTTCATTCAGGAGCGTGGGAGGCAAATGGTAGAAATTGCATTCATTTTTGGATGACAGTGAATACTCAGGCACGAAGTATCCCCCCCCCCCCCCGCCAGTTAGCGCTGAGGGTACACTGTCATTCTCTCTTGAAGCCTCTTTCCCATGAGATAGCTAAAACACCTAAACTCCACAGTTGAGATAGTGTCCAACATGTTGAGTTTCTCATTTCTGTGTAAAAGTTCTAAAAATACAGTGAACATGAGAGTGAAGCTAAGTGGGGCTATGATGGAATTATGGTAAATTTCAGAAAACTATTTTGCTTTTTATTTCTTGAAATAACCTTGGACAGTTCTCTTACATATTGAGTGTGCATCCATTTGAAAGACCTAGATCTTAACACACATTACACGTAACCTTTTGCAAAACATACTCTTATCAGTCTTAGAACATCGATAGTAAAACCCTTTAATAATGCTGATAAAAGAATGAAGAATAGAATGAATTTAATTCTAATTAAATAAGCAACTGCAATAAAACACAGAAATCAGTCATGTTTGCTTGCATTGAAACATCATCTGAAGATTCTCAATGCTAATAGAGTATAAGATGTATATAGCTCAATGTTTGCAGACAGACACATTCATCTCTGGGATTTTCTATAAATCTGCAATTTTGGATTTTAACAAATGTAAGGATCAACTTTTCGAGATATAACTCTACCGATGAAGAGGCTCAATGGCAAGGTGTAAAAGAATCAGAAAACAAACTGAAGATGCCGTGTGGCAAGAATACAATAGAAGGATGGAGAATTCCTGTTTCAGTCAAAGAATCTAGGATCCACATGGATAATAAATGGCAGGAATGGTGAAGAATTTAAACTCCTCTAAAAGAGAAAAATAAAACTATGGATTTGTTTCCTCAGAAGTTAATCAATGTAATAAGAAAAATAAAATAAGACTGATCTCCAAAGAATAGGCTATGCATAACTTTAGAGTACTGTGGTGGTTTGAATAAGAATGACCCCTATAGAATGTGTGTGAATTCTTGGCCCATGGGGAGTTGCACTATTAAGTGATGTGGCCTTGTTGAAGGGGGTGTGTCACTGTAGAGTAGGGATGTGAGGTCTCATAAGCCCAAGTTTGGCCACTGTGTCTCAGTCTCCTTTTGCTGCCTGCAGATCAAGATGCAAAACTTTTAGCTCCTTCTCCAGGACCAGGTCTGCTTTCATGATGCCATGATTCTCACCATGACAATAATGGACTAAACCTCTGAAACTGTAATCCAGTCCTAGTTAAATATTTTCCTTTATAAGAGTACCCATGATCATGGTGTCTCTTCACAGCAATAGAATCCCTAACTAAGACAAACAGTAAACTTATAAAGAGGAAACCAAAACAATGATGGTCCTGCTCTTAACAGTCTGATTTAGTTCTGTTTTGTTTCTGATGTTGAAGAGACCACTTTATGTCGAATAGAAATTGCAGTTGAAATGTGTCATTGAATATTGTGGGGTACATTCAGAAAGTGATGGAAGTTGCCATTCATATTATGAGAGTCGTGGTACAGGAGGCTGACTGAGTCATCTTACTCAGGTAGGTTCTTAATGGGTGCTTGAGTGGGTGACTGCAGGAGACATACAGAGGTGGGATGCCAGTGAAGTGCTATGAATTGAAGCATGATTGTTTCAAATTTACTGAAGTGCAAACAGCATTTAAGTTGAAAGCTCTGTGAAATGCAGGTGAATTGGAGCAACAAAGAACCTTAAGATTTAGCATTGAATAAAAAGTTTCAAGCCAGATTTAAAGTATGGTTTGTTTATTCTCTCAGGAGCGTGCATATGTGATTATCTTTGTAGAACACTCATTCCAGCCGACAGTCAAGGATGGGCTTGATGCCAATAGGACATACAATGGAAAGTTCCATCACAATAGAAGCTTGTACCCTTCCTTCTTTACTCTAGAGTGGTGTACCTCTCTGGTAGTATTTGTGTGTGTGTGTGTGTGTGTGTGTGTGTGTGTGTGTGTGTGTGTGTGTGTGTGTTGAATATACGCTTATGTGTATGTGGCATGTATATGTCTTGTGATTA
Organism: Cricetulus griseus; assembly: GCF_003668045.3. Lineage (NCBI taxonomy): Eukaryota > Metazoa > Chordata > Mammalia > Rodentia > Cricetidae > Cricetulus > Cricetulus griseus. The sequence goes on from NC_048597.1 coordinate 219,924,349, forward strand.
TGTGCAATGAGTGTATATGTATGCATGTAATGAGTGTATACATGAATGTGTGTGTGGTAAGCATATGTGTGCGCATGTATATGTGTGTATGTGTGTGGTGAATGTATACATGTGTGTGTTGTGAGTGAATGTGCAAATGCCTATGCATGGTGAGTGAATGCCTGTGTGTGGTGAGTGTATGTGTGTGTCATGTGTATGTGTGGTAAGTATATGTGTGTGTATGTTGAGTGTACACATGTGTGTGTTGAGTATATGTATGTGATGTGGTGAGTAAATGGAGGTGCACGTGCTTGTGTGTGTGATGAGTGTCTGTGTGTGTGTGTGTGTGTGTGTGTGTGTGTGTGTGTGTGTGTGTGTTTGTGTGTGTGTGAATGCAGGCACACAGGAGAGCACCAGATGTTGGTTATTACCAGAAAACTTTCTTCTTGCTGCTGATGCCAGGCTAGTTTTCCCTCAAGCTTCTGGGGGATCTCCCATCTCCACTTGCCCTAGTTGCCATAGGAGTACTGGAAATGCAGATTTATGTGGGAACTGTGGAAACAAATGCAAATCACCACATTTGGGTGGCAAGTTTTTTATTTGCTGAGCATCTTCTCAGCCCTAGGTTAATCTTTCAATCACACAAGATGACTGACTTTCTTTTCCCTTCCATGAAGCCATGATACTATCAGGACACAACTGCCTGTTGTTTGAGTCATATAGTTTCTACTACACAGTACGAGTGGGATCAGGAGTCAATGACTTTTATGTAAGAACATAAAAGACAGCCTCATAGACGGCCTCATAGAGGGCTGTCTTTTATAGACTGTGTGTATGTGTGTACATGTACTGAGTGTATTCTTGTGTCTGGCACATGTGTGAATTACACTTTGTTTCTCTTGGAGATAATCACAGACTGTATGGAAGAACATATGCAGGTCCCGTGTCTTTTATCATGAGCATCACTTGCCAAAGAATGTCTACATTATTAAAATTCATACGTGTTTACTGGGATGAAAATTATGAGCACTCATTTGTAAACTAGGAGGTATGAGATGCTCTTCAGAAGCCAATGCTGGTGCTGGAGAGATGACTCAGTGACTGATATCTTGATGTTCTCCCTGAGGACCTGACTTCTGGCTTCCATTTGCAGCACCTATGTCAGGCAGCTCACAACTAACTGCCTATAACTCCAGCTCCAGGGACTTCTGTGTCTTCTGGCCTCCTCAGACACCTGCACTCACATGCACATACCCCACACAGAAAACATATACATTATCACTAGAATCCTGACCCATCCAAAAGATGGTTCAGGCCATAGACAAAGATGGTGTTTAAGGAGCCCAAGTTCATAAGGGAAAGGCGAACAGCTTTGCTCCTAAGGCAGGAGTGTGTGGGAAGGTAAGAAGAAAACACAAAATTAAACAGGAAGGAGAACACCTGTGAGGCTGTATGGGATCATGAAAGCTAAAGACAGCAATTGTCGCCAGCAATTAATAAGGAACTTACTCAGTTTTTATTGACCTGATTTCTATGGAATGCCTATTGTGTGGCATGCTCATCTGTCTGGTGACTACCATAATAGAGAAACCACCATCTAGCCAAGGCCTAAGAAGAGCAGGCAGACACCTCAGGGTGCCAGTCACACAGTAAATATTCAGCCAAGGTCTAACAAAACTAAGTCTTCAGCCCAGAACCTCTGACATACCTGAAAGGAGCCTGTCTGAGACAGGAAGACTTGCTGTCAGGTGAACGGGGCAGGGACAGGTTAATGGGGAAAAGAAGAGAAGGTGGGGTCTTTGTTGGTAACTGTTTATCAGCTATTGGCTGTTGAGCTCTTTATTAGACCAATCAGGTGTTTTAAATAGGCAAAGTAACACAGCTTCACAGAGTTAAACAAATGCAATGTGAAAGAATGCAGCACATTTTGCATCATTAAACAAATATTCCACAGCATAAACAAATGCAACACATCTTCAACTAATATTCCACAACACAGTGGTTAAGAGTAAAATCAGTAAAGACAGACCGTTGTCGAACACCCTCATGCAAGATGGGGCAGAGGCCCCTGACTGAAGCCCCATCAGGAAAACGCCATGGAAGGCACTTCACACTGCAGAAAGGACACTTGATGAATAGTTGTGACAGTTATGTAAACACCATGATTATTATCTCCACTTTTATGCAAATCTTAAGGTGTAGCTAACAACAGGGGGGACAGTGACACAGGCTCTGAGTTTTTGACAGAGACAACAATGACCTCAAACATGGTTGCTTAGAGGTGATGAAAATATTCCATGCAGGAAAAAAAAGCTACAGAAAGTAGAAGTTACAACATTGTTTAATATTTAACTCCTGTTCATCACAAGTTATTTAGTAGAAAAACAGCCAGATGTAGCAGTGAAGGTCTGGAATCATAGCTGTCCTGAAAGTGGAGACAAAAGAGTTTAAAGGTCAAGGCCTGTTAGGACCAAACAGTGAATTCAAGGCCATTTGAAACAGTGAGATGCTGTCTCAAATTTTAAAAATAATAGAATAACAAATTTTTTCTTACAAGTGTGTATATACACATAGATACAGATAAATAACTATCTATATATTCCATAGAAATATACATAATAGCATGAGTTATTTTGATATCAATATGTTCACTAGTTATAAATATATAAATTGTGTATAGCTCATATATCCTATGTGTGCATATAATATATAGAGCCTTATGTTACATAGAACCATAAAATACCCTATGAAATCATTTACATAAAAATGTAATAATTATATATTTACTTCCTGTAAGTATTTAAAATATACATAATTGAAAATTTTAATAATGTAGTAAAGCAAAATATTAAAGTCAGCCTTAAATTGTTGAATTACATGGTATAAAGTTTCCATATTTATTTCATTATAATTTTAAGGTGAACATGTGCCTGAGCGTGTGTATGTTCATACATGAGCATGGAGGTGTGTGTGTGTGTGTGTGTGTGTGTGTGTGTGTGTGAGAGAGAGAGAGAGAGAGAGAGAGAGAGAGAGAGACAGAGAGAGAGAGAGACAGAGAGACAGAGACAGAGACAGAGACAGAGACACAGAGAGAGAGGTGTGTTTGCATATGTGAGTGGGTGTACCATGCCTCCCAAGGGAGGATCAGAGATGAACTTGTGACAGTTGGTTCTATTCTTCCACTATATGGGTCCCAGGGATCAGATTTCAGTTCTTAGTCTCCTTTGACAGTGCTTTTGATAGTGGGGTGGTGGCACACGCCTTTAATCCCAACACTCAGGAGGTAGAGGCAGGCAGATCTATGTGAATTCGAGGCCAACCTGGTCTACTGCAAAGCTACACAGTGAAACCCTGCCTTGAAAAAAATCCAAAAAGAAAGTGCTTTTACTTATTGAGCTACTTTATGAGCCCACAAATTATATTTTCAAGAAAGATACCTTTTTATATCATTAAAGTACTCTTAAAGGTAAGATCCATGCCAAGTAGTAGATAGCCAACAACAACAACAAAAAAAAACAAAAAACAAACTCAATAGCATCTTTGGAGGTTCCTTGTCTCATGATGTCATCATGATGTTATGTCATGGCTTTTCTTTTTTTAAAAAAAAAATACATTGTCATTTATCCTCTCTCTCTCTCTCTCTCTCTCTCTCTCTCTCTCTCTGTGCAATCTTTGGAGTATATATCTTGTGTCTTTTCTTGGGCTCTTTTCCTTCTGTGTGCTTTGCCCTAGTCTTACTTGTTTGCTTTTGTTTTATGTTATTTATTTTATCCCTTAGAAAACTGTTTGTTTTCTAATGAGAGAAATAAAAGGGGTGTGTCTGGATGGAAGGGGAGGTGGGTAGAACTGGAAGGAGTAGATGAAGGGGAAAGTGTAATCACAATATATATTATATGAAAAAAATTGAAATGTTTTAAAAATAAAAGTCACAGTAACTCTCCATAAAAGAATCTTCATTGTGGGGGCCCTTGAACAAAGGTGAGACACCCCGTATTTGGTGGGACTTCAAGGGTAGAGGCATCCATTCAACCATCTTTAAAATAAACACTATTGCATCACAGTCTTCACAGTCACTATTTTGAGCTATGGCGAGCATCCCCTTACGTGATGGGCTGGTCTCCACATGGACACAGATATGTATTGATGCAGTTCTCACTGAAATTTCCTTTGTTTGTATCTGGGTTTTGTCTACTTCTCTTTGGGCCACACATTCCCCAATAGTGGTTAATCATATCTAAGGTTTAGGAATTAGGAGAAGACACAGTTGACTCCATTATTCAGACTGACCCTGCCACCTTGTTCTGGGTCATTAAAAGCTGTGCACCTCTGCTTCTGCATGGCCCTGGCTAGGCTGTGCCTCTGGAAACTTAATGCAAAGCCCAGTTTCCAATAGCTATGCCTTGGAGCAAGCTCCCAGAAAGAGAGAGACTGTTAATTCGTTCTGAAGGTTTGTGGAGACTGTTTCATACTCATTTAGCACAGCAGCTCTGCTCATGAATGCTCACCAGGGCAGCAGAGACATGCAAAGGGCATGGCAGGAGGATGAAGTCTGTATACAGGATGGGTTGCATGGACACCAGGTTGCTACAGGGTGAACATCTCTCCCGATGGATATTCTGGGGCCTGACACCACATCAACTTCCAGAGACTATATTTAAGATATGAGCTTTCTTGCTCACAGTGCAAATGAAACAGCATCTCTACGAGGAGTAATTGACTACTTTTAAAGTTAAAACCATCAGCACAGAATCAAAGTCCAGACATTGGTTGCCTTTCTTCCATAGAAGCAACACGCTTCATGAGGCTATTATAAGAAAATAAGTGAAATCATGATTAGAAATGATTTTAAATCTTTTCACAGCACATTGCTCGCCTTGAATTAAATTACCAAAATGTTATATGAATATAGGACACAGATCTTTAAGTGTTTATATTATCATACCATGTTGAACATTAGTCCTACAGAGCCTCCAAACAGCTCAATCAGTAGAGAGGCATGGCCCCTGAGGTCACAGCATGTTGGTGACACTGACTGAGTCTTTGGGAGACATGCTCATCGCTGGTTCTCACAGGTGCTAAGCACAGAGAAGAAAGCAGGAGCCCTTTCCTAATGTGGATCAGTGGTGTGTGGGAACGTCACAAAAGAGGATTCAGCCAGACAGACCAGAAGCATTTATAATGTAATAAATATAGAACAGGACTGAATGTGCTTTGGCCAGATCAGGGTGCTGTCTGAGCAGTCCATTGTCAGGGAAGTCTGAATCAGATCATGTGTGGAACCACACAGAAGCACCATTTCCACAAGACACAGAGAGAGGAGAATGAACTATTGGTTGGCAGGAGCTGTAGGGAGATGCTAGGATTCTGTTGCATATGGGCTCAGAATGCTTAAGGACAGTTGTGGAGGCAATTATGTGACAATTGACTCTGCATTTTATAAAGGGAAATGATCTGCCTGGCAGTGACTTAGAATGATGCTTCCCAGCTTTTCCCTCTCTGTAAAAGGGAATACTTGTGAATTTTGGTCATAACATGGGTGGGCTGTAGCATGCTGTTAGCATCTCACATAGGAGTCAGGGTTGGCTGCTAAACACTCCAAATGGTAACACTGGGAGAGTCTAAGGCAGAATGGTGAAGTAGAGGTTCAAGGTCATCTCGCTCTCTGGGGAAATAAGGAACAGGAGTCTAAGGGAATAGGTGACTGACACGGAAATGCTCAGCTTGGCAAAGTCCCAATGAAAGACAGAACGCCAAATCTGGAAAACATCACTCAAGTCAAGGCGTGGCTCAAATGTCAAGATCAAAAGAAGCAGCCTATGAAAGTGTCAGGGTAGTAAGTTCTGGGGAAGGCACAGCATCAGAAATCAGAGGAGAGTGAGCAAAATCAAGAACACACATGCTGCTCCAGTTGTCACATGAGACCCGATCCTTGTTATCAGCTCCTCTGCCCAGTGCTCCATGTCTAAGAAAATCAAATAGGTGCCTCTAAGAAACAGGAACAGAGAATTTTACATGGCTGAGGATTGCTTAGGATGTGGTCCCTGAAACCCATTGAAATAAGTCTGTTCAATGTCATTTTTTTGTGTGTGTGCTGGCTTTTTCTTCCCCCAGCATATTAGACATGATGTTATCCCATTCAGGTAAATGTCATTCATCTGATCTGAAGTCAGATGGTTATTTCTCTATGCTCATGCTGTGTGTAGATTCCAGCATGTGGGCATGTGTGGAGGCCAGAAGTCAACCCTGAGTATCATTTCTCAGATACTCTCCATCTAGTTTTTTCAGAAGGCTTTCTCACTGACTTGGAACTTGCTGTTTAGATGAGGCTGCTAGCCAGAGAACCCCAAAGCTCTGCCTCTCTCCACTTCCCCAGTCTTGGAACTTTAAGGAGGCACCACCACACCTGGCAATTTTACATGGGTTCTGGAGATACATACTCAGGAGTGAAGCATGTGACCGATTGAGCTATCACCTCAGACCTCAGAGATAATTCTTTAGAGAAGAAGAAGTTTCATTCCTTTTCTCACTTCTAAATCAAATTTCTTTGCCTAAAAAAATAACAGATTGAAAAAAATCACTACTGAAAACAATATTGACTGGCTCTTATCTCCTTTGTGGTTAAATGAGAGCAGATACCTGCCTTTGCAGGACTTCCAGAGCATTTCCAGTAATTCGGTTTTCAGGATCTGTCATGGTCCTGTCTCATCTCCCCTGACACTACTGTAACTCAAATTATCTCCCCCTTCAGTAAGTTTAAATTCTATTAAATCTGATCTTTTCAATTAGTTCCACTCACACACTTACAGGAGCTCTCCCCAAGGACATTGAAATAAGTTCATGGAGGGTAAGATGGGAAAAAAAATAAGAGTTTGACATGTGGGGAAGAACAATGTGTTTTGTGATAATTTTTCTCTCCTTATGGCTTGAATTAAAGAGATAAGCTGTTGAATCAGGATGGGTACCTAAGGAATAGCGAGAGAGCTATTGGAAATGGGAGTCTTTGGAGACTGCACCATTGATGAAATAGAGCGAGGATGGCAAACTCAGCTTGCTTTTATGTGAGCTTGAAAGACCCCCAAATAAGGAACTTTGATCATTTTCTGGTAGCCAGATAAGTTTCTCTTTCACTTTATTTTCAGTGGTCTTACTTATATCTTTTTTGTATCAACTGAAGTAATTCTTGGCTGTCTTAGCTGTTTGTCCCTTTGAAATAGATCTTGGCAGTCCTAACCCTCCATTAGCTATTATCTAGCACAATGACAAACTATGTGTCTTGCTTTAATCTCACCCTGTAGATCAGTCCCTTCAGCCTCTGAATTATTTTCTAAATCTTCTTAGGATGCAACTGAAAAAGACCCACTTCTTTCTGGGTTAGTTCTGTGGGTGTCCTGCAAACCATGAAATGTCTGGCACATACACAGTGGTGTATTAAATTTCCCTTTTCATGTATGCATTTATTTGATACTATTATCAACTCTATAAAACAGATACAAAAAGTATTAACACCTTATCTCACCAAGAGCAAAGCATATAGTTCTGCTTTTTTCTATCCATTTTTTATTTAAATTAAAAACAAGATTATTTTACATGTCAATCTCTCTCTCTATCTCTCTCTATCTCTCTCTCTCACTTTCTCTCTCTCTCTCTTTTCACTAAATGCTTAAGCAAATAGTGAGTATTTTCCCAGGCAATTTTCCTTGTGCTTGTATCAGGGAGATTTATTTGAAAACATTGCTACAAGCCATAACAGAATTATCATGTGTGTGGTCATATAGAGACCCAAACCCTGACATTGTGTCCCTCAGATAGAAATAATAGAGATACATGTTATTGTCTCAAAAGCCTCTCACTTATTTCACAGTTTTCCATTGTTCCTGAATTGTCTATTTACTTATTGATTTTCGAGACAGGGTTTATCTGTGTGCAGTCCAGGGTGTCCTGGAACTCACTTTGATGACCAGGGTGTCCTGGAACTCTTGGAGATCCACCTAATGTCTTTTTGTTTTTCTCTTTCTTCTATCAGCTGCTGTACTTGCAGGAAGCCCTTCTCTGGATTTTTATTGCACCATCTTTGGGTCCACTTACTTAAAATATGAGTCCAAGCTTGGTAGTATAGCACTTTGCTGTAATTCCAGCCCCTGTAGAAGTTCAGGCATTCAAATTCAGTTTGAGCTATGTAGCATCCTATTTCAACAAATCAAATAAGGGGCCAGGGAGAGGGCTCACTTGCTGCCAAGATTAATAACCTGCTTTCTAGCCCTGAGACCCCCCATGGTGGAAAGAGAATAGGCCCCCTCAACTCATGGTCTGATTTTTTAAGCTGACTCTGGCACCGTGGCATGCATAATTGCCCCTCTACACACATAAATAGTAATAAAATGCAATTTTTCAAAATTCTCTATGGTCAAGTTGTGAATCTCTGTATATATTCTGGTGAGTCAAAGCCTCTTTGATGAGAGCTGAGCTATTTTGACTTTAGGAGATGACACTGCCATCTATATCCACACTTAATGAGCTTGGTGGTGGACATCTTTAATCCCAGCACTCAAGAAACAGAGGGAGGTAGATCTCCAAGAGTTTAAGGGAAGCCTGATATATGTAGTGAGTTTCAGAACAGTTAGAGCTACACAGTGAGGCCTTGTCATAAAAAAAACAAATAAATAGTATGACACAATTAAATTACAAAAATGTTACAAAATGATTTCATAATGTTTTAAGTAGGTTGACTCTGCGCAGCCGCATGCAGGTTGGACACACTTGCTCCAAACATGGAGCTTTGCAGCCCTCAAATTGTGACCTATACCAGGGAACTTTGATATCCTGTTCCTTGGATTCCTAATCTATGACTCGGTCTTCTTCAGGTTAGAGGTCTAACTGCTGTCAGCTCAGTATTCCCTTAAGCCATGCCCCAGGACTTTCTCACTCTTGGAAAATAATACATTAATGAATCTTTAACCCCTATTCAATAATCTAATTCATTCATGTAAAAATGGGGCTGTGAATTAATAGAGCTACATGGTAGAGTGCTTGCCTAGTGCACAAGGCCTTGAGTTGTGTGCCCAACACTCCCAATAGATAAATATATAAAAATAATAAGAGAGCCGGGCGTTGGTAGTGCACGCCTTTAATCCCAGCACTTGAGAGGCAGAGGCAGGCGGATCTCTGTGAATTCGAGGCCAGCCTGGTCTCCAGAGCGAGTGCCAGGATAGGCTCCAAAGCTACACCGAGAAACTTTGTCTCAAAAAAAATAATAAATAAATAAGAGAGCAAACATTTTGTTGTACTCATGGGCCTGAAACTAATACTGATATAGAACCTTGTTGCAAGACACCACACTTAGCAGCAATGGTAGTTCTACCATTGTGAATGGGAGCATATGTATTGAATATGTTGGATGCTCTGTGAATCTGCAATCCCTAGAACCTGTCCTGCTAGTTCCTGTCACTGGACACCTGCTTTGCCCAATGGGATCGCCAGCTGCAGATTAACAAGGGCAGATTTCATTTATAGTTTGGAGTCTAACTATATCTGGGCTTAGGCAAATACTCTGCCCACACTGATTCCTTGTTGTTTATATATATGATGTGTATATACTGTACATATGGGATATGCATACGTGTGTGTGTGTGTGTGTGTGTGTGTGTGTGTGTGTGTGTGTGTGTGTGTGTGTGTGTAGAGGCCAAAGGATGACATCTGGTATCCTGTCCTTTTATTCTCTATAGTATTCCCTTCACATTAGCCCTGAGGAACCACCTATCTCTGCACCCCATGTCCTAGGACTGAGTGACAGGCTTAGTTATCGCCCTTTGGGAGGGTCCTCGGGATTGAACTCAAGTCTTCATACTAGTTCAGTAAGCATTTCACTCAATGAGCCATCTCCCCAGCCCAAAGAACACTGATTTGTACATAACAAACTGAAAGGGTTAGAGTGATAAGTGCATTCGCATCGTGTTCACAACTAGCAACCAAGCTCCTGTGTGCTGTGTGTGGAACACAAAGACCCTCACAGTTCACATCGCATATGGGGTATTTAGCTTTGGTGTGGGACAGCAATGCATAGTTTGGGTGAGCATTTATTTCCACCTAAAGTTGAACCAAATTTATGTTCTCTAACCTACTTTATTGTTGTTGTTGTTGTTGTTGTTTTAAGCAGTGCATTTCTCCCCACACCATTTCCCTGTTCTGTTTGCATGCTGTATAGTCAATATTGCAAGGTTTATCAAGTCTGGAAGAACGGGAGCCAATATTAATTACCAGATGCCTGCATGCTGCTGTTTGACAGCAGCCAGAATTTGCAGGCTCTGGTGGATTACAAATTAGCTCTCCATTACACAGACACCACAGGATCCCAACAGATTCCAGCTGAGAAATAACTGAGTAACACTTTGTAAAGAACACAGTGGGCCTGAGTTTAGAAGGGCTACATTTCACCTCCATCTTTGATGGTTTGGGATAGAGAGGCTTTAAGAAAATTCCCTTGTCCATGGGCCTTAGGTAAACATCTGTTGCACACAGCTTCCAGACAAAGAGAATATAGAGTATTTTAAAGCATGTGGTGACATGGAGGGTCTGTGTTCTCTTGAGGTTCTACAGAAATGACATATCACTTCACAATGTCTCCTTGTCTCCCTGTGCCCTGCTTTTACAAGTGGGTAGATGACCAGGTTTTATCAATTAGGCTGCTGTTCTGGCTAGTTTTATGTCAACTTGGCACAAGTTAAAGGCATCTGAGAAGAGGATTCTCAATTAAGAAAATGTCTCCATAAGAATAGGTGGTAGGCAACCCTGTAAAGCATTTTTTAAATTATTGATTAATGCCCATTGTGGGTGATGTCATCCCTGGAAAGGTGGTCCTGGATTCTATAACAAAGAAAGCTGAGCAAGCAAGTAATCAGCATCCCACTATGACCTCTATATCAGCTCCTACCTCCAGGTTTGAGTTCCTGGGCTAACTTCCTTTGATGATTAACAGTGGTGATGTGTAAGTATGAGGCAAATAAACACTTTTCTTCCCAACTTGCTGTGTTCATGGTGTTTATCACAGCAATAGAAATTCTAACTAAGACAGCTGCCCTAGTATTTTGTCAGCCTCTATCCCATAATTTCAGGAAGGGGAATTTAATCAGAAGTCTCCTCTGAGAACCACCTATGAAGTCTGATATGTCCCGTTTCTGCTTTTTCCAGTATGGTGGCTGCTAGCTACATGTGGCTTTTAAGAAACTGTGCTATTTCTGTTGAAACAGAATCTTAAGAGGAATTCTACAATTTAGATATTTGCACCTTGCTAGTGACTACTGCTAGGTTACAGACACTGGCAGCTCTCTCCCTTTCTCCCCTCCCTCCCTTTCTCCTCTCTATCCCTCCTTGTCTCTCTTTCCCTCATCTACCTATCTATCTATCTATCTATCTATCTATCTATCTATCTATCTATCTATCTATCTATCTATCTATCTATCTCAGTTTCTTCCTACCCTCCCAACTCCCCAGATCCAGTGCAGCCTTGGGTGCTAACTGGTACCTTCAGTGCTCTCCTGACTTTAGCAGGCAGGCCCTGTCCTGTGATGTGGAACTCTGAAGCTAAGGGCTTCTTCTCCATGCAGGATCTGGTCACACAGGCAGTGTTGGGCATCTCTCCTGATTATCCCACCTTTGGACATGAATGTTCATGCTCCCCGCCAGGCCCCATCATGGCTGTCTGTGGCCATCACACTCCTTTCCCTTCATGAGGCTCCTCTAAAAGGGAATTCAGCTCAGCCTTTCTCTGAACAATGTCTTCCATTCATAACAACTACAACTGGGGACAACACAGTTTATAGTTTATCATTCAGTATTTAGCCTATGGTGTTATTTATTCTTCATTAAAATTTGCTTTTTTTGTGGATCCAAGATGGCTCTGTTGGTAAAGGCACTTGCCACTAAGCTTGAAGACTTACATTTCATTCTTGAGACCCATGGTGGAGGGATGGAAGTGACTAACTCAGTTTTTCCTCTGATCTCTACATACACATGGTGCCAAGAACATGACAACACACATACCCACACATGTACACAAAATAAATAGAAATATTTTTAAAAGTGTGGATTTTTGGTTGTTTGGTATGTGTTTGTTTATTGTGAGAACAGGCATTGCTATGTAGCCAAGGCTGGCCTCAAGCTTGAGAACCTCCGGCCATAGCCCCCTCTCTGCTGATTAGATAAGTGTCAACGTGCATATGCTAGGCCTAGTCATATTTTATAAAACTTCTTTTCCCTGTGACCTGTTTAAACAGCACTTAAAATATCTGTTAGCTGAATATTTTAAATAATGCAACTGTGAGAACATCTTACTGCCATTTTTTACTTTCTTAATATATTCCATGGTTATTGGGCTAGCTGTATTTTCTATTTCTTCTTAAATCACTTTTTGGGGTTATAGCTGAGGAAACACTTTGTCATGGAAATTTTCTGGGAAATAATTTACCTTATGTAACTTTTGAGATTTATTTACATAATGGTGAGGTATGGGGCCTGACACCACTGTTTTCTGTTAGTGGCCATTTCTACATCTCCAGCCTCACTCTGCAGACGAGAGTCATTCTTTTTTACTCCATGACCTATTTGCTGTCCAGTTTTTCTAAGAATGAACTTTTTTAAAAAATAATTTGGTTGTAATAAGTTTCTTTACAAGTATTTGATTTTACATCTCTTAATTCCTTCCCCTGGGATTTTCTTTTCATTTGCATTTTGAATGTGCTATTTCACAATTTTTCCTCAGCTACTTAAAGGATTTAGATAAGAGATATTTTCTCTTAAACTGACTTTACCTTTACTTTGAGTTTGGGAGTATATAACCTGTTTTCAAAAAAAAATCCCATTTCTTCTTTGGCAGTTGCTTTTTAACCAAATGAACTTATTTGGATTAATTTTTACTACTAATTATCAAAGAGATTGCACTTAAACTTTTGGGGGTATAGAGTGGTGTTATTATTGCCTAATGGTTATTTTTTTATTTTTTTCAATTATGCTTTAAATTTTCATATTTTATTCAAATTATTATTAATAAAGTCCTATCTAGTCTTATCTATTTGTTTTCACCTAGCATTAGTTTAAAGAGTTGTGTTTTCATGTTTTTAATTTTACTGGGTTTGATTTCTACATTATTGGGGTTTGAAGCCACATTGTTTGATATACTGAAAGATTAATAACTACTACAGGTTTCACTGTGATGTAGTTTATAGTTGCACTGGACATCACATTCCCCCATCTCATGCACATAGACTCTGACAATGGTTCAAGGCACACTGTGTGGGACTGGGGAAGCCTTGTCAACTCTGCTTCAGTGCAAATATGCTTAAAAAAATGAATGTCTTTACATACTGACTGTTTACATCTCTGTATGGGCAGTAACCATGGAAACATCCGCAACCCTCTGTTCACATGCAGCTCATCTTACAGAATAGAGAACTTACAGATTAAAAAAATGGTCAAAATCAATTTAATATATTGGCAAAATCATAATTTCCTACTCATTTTGTCTCATATCACTGCACTGGATGAGGTAAAGATAATCTTACTGACAGTGATCATATTTTTATTTATTTGTGTTAATTTTCTTAAATTTAGATGTAGAATGTTTACAATTCTATATTACTTTAACCTTCATTTTATACACAGGTAATAACAAAAAAAATAATGTAAGCATGTATATATTAAATCGTAATAAACCTAAAAAGAACTAGGAGCACAAATAAATAAAACATGTAAATATAGAACGATTTGATTTCTTTTCAAAGGTACATTTAATTATTTATGTGTCTGTCTGTATATATATGCAGGTGCTGGTGTGCACAAGTGGAGGGTGTCTGAGCCCCTGGACCCGGAGTTACAGGACAATTGCAATGCCTGGCATGAGCTCCGGGCATCAAACTCTGGTCCTCTGAAAGAGTAGCAAGACCTTTTAAAAGCTGAGAGCCTCCTGAGTTCTCACAAAGAGTCATTCTCTGTGACCCCTGTCACCCTCCCACACATCTCACATGGACAACACATCTCTTCAAAGCTCTTGCTTTGGTCGGCTCTAATGTTCCATATGAAGTCAGATAGGAAAACTGATATCTAGATCCAAGTACAGGGTTGGATCCAGGGCTGGCATGAAACTCAGACAATGCAACTGGGACACATGGGGACAAACACCATCCCACAGAGAGTTCCTGGCACTGGGAAAGAACAGTCTTCCTGCTTTTATATACTATCTGTGCATGGTGTGGTCTATTTCTCCTGCAATAATAAAATACCACACACTAAGTGATTTCTAAATAGTAGAAATTAATATTCTGCTGGTTTCAGAAGCTGGAAAGACCAAGATGGAGATCCTGCGGACTTAGGGTCTGAGGAAGCTTGCTCTCTGAAGAAATGATTACCTGTTGCCATGTCTCCACACTGCAGATGGGGATCCAGGGTGGAGATGCCTCTGCTAGAGCTGGGGACATGTAAAATGGTCCCCTTGGATATATGAGGCCATGGGTTTAATCCCCAAACTAGGCATGCTGATACCCACCTGTGGTCACACCCCTCAGGAGACTGAAGCAGGCAGGTAAGATGGTCAAGGGTCTCCTCAGCTACACTGTGAGTTCAAATGTAGCCTGGACTCCATGAACTCCCTTCAACTTTAGAACTATCTTTATCTTTGTATGCCTCCATTATTCCATAACCTGTTAAGTCTCACAGGAATAGCCTGTCAAGTGAGACAGTAAGGCCTAATATTATGGCTTTGGGCTTTACATTCCAATTCATGAATATTTGAGGAGTACATTGGATCCAAGGCAGTTATGGTGGACTCACAAGTGAATACTAGTCTTCTATTTTGTTATTGTTAAACCATCGTTCACAGATTTCCTGTTTCTTCACAGAAATAAAAGAGATTGAGGAGGGGCTGAAGAGATGGTTCATTGGTTTAGAGCACTAGCTGCTCTTTCCAGAGGATCCAGGTTCAATTCCCAGCACCTGAATGGACTGACAATTACTTGTAACTCCAGTCCAAGGGCATCTGATGCTCTCTTCTGGCCTCCAGGGACTCAGGGATTCACACACACACATACACACACACACACACACACACACACACACACACAGTGCACAGACATACATGCAGACAAAACAACCATATACATGAAAAGTGTAATTAAAATATTTCTTAATAATTAATGCATTATACATTTATATGTAGGGATATATCAGAGGTCTGAGTGCTCATGTGTTTCAAATACAGTTACTGCTGTTGTTTGAGCCAAGACCTGACTCCATAGACCCGGCTGCCTTGTTATGGACTATGTAGTTCAGGCTAGCCTCCAACTTATACCAATCCTCAAATGCTGGGATTATAGGCAATTCCTACCTACTCCCACACTTAATAACTCCACATAAAAGTGGACTCTTTCACCAGTAATGATCCACTGTGGGTCTGCTTGGTTCTGTATTCTACACTCCAAGTCAAAGCCATCTCCCTTTTCTTTCTAGCTTTGTCTTTTATGTAACTCTTAACTTCCCAGAATGCAAGTACAGTGACAGCAGCAGACATTTGAGCTATCTACTATCAATTTTAGAAATGGATGGAGTAGGGAGACAAGTTTAATTGGCCAAACTGAGACCCATAAGTAATCAGTAGAGAGGAAAGCAAAGAATACCTGGCTGAAGAAACAAATGTATTATAATTAGGCCAATTATCCCCCATGTAGTTCATCAGCCTGCAGTGATAAAGGCTGTTAATGAGCTCTGTCAGTGACAGCATTACTTTCTAATCTTAATCCTTTTTTTGGGGGGGTTATTAGCTTTAATGACACTTGCACAGAGATAAGTTAATTTACACTAAAATTAAATTGAAAAATAACAAGTCATGATTGCTACCTTTGAGCAATGACTTCTAAAAGTTTCTCTCTGGATGGCAAAACTCGTTGAGGGCACTGCCATCAGCCCAAGTCCTCTCAAACAGGTAGAGGATATTGGGAACCATGGAGTCACCCCTTAAAGGAGACATGGATATTCTTGTGGGTGGTCACTAGGTTTATAGTGGTGTGTGTGTGTGTGTGTGTGTGTGTGTGTGTGTGTGTGTGTGTGTATGTGTGTGTGTGTAGAGTATGTATGTATGTGCTGTGTGCATGTGTGTTCTGTATGTGGTGTATGTGTGCTGTGGTATGTGTGTATGTATGTGTCTGTGTGTGTGGCAAGTATGTGTATGTGTGTAATGTGGTATGGACATGTGTGTATGTGTATGCTATGTGTGGTATGTGCTGTGGTGTGGGTGTGAGTGTGTATATATGTGGTCTGTGGTGTGTGTGTGTGTGTGTGTGTGTGTGTGTGTGTGTGTGTGGTGTGGTGTGGTGTGTGTGTGTGTGTGTGGTGTGGTGTGGTGTGTGTGTATGTATGTGGTCTGTAGTGTGTGTGTGTGTGTGTGTGTGTGTGTGTGTGTGTGTGTGTGAGTATGGCATGCTGATGTAGAGCAGCAACCTTGGACCTTCGGTGTATTCCTCTGTTACTCTGCCTATTGCCTTCTGATAGTTTGCCTCACTGAATCAGGAGCTCCTGTCTTGGCTGGGCTGGCTGGTTAGTGAGCTCCCAGCAAACTCTTGACCCTATTCCAATCCTCAGTGCAGGGTTACAGGCAAGTGCAGCCACACCTGGTGCTGGGGATTTGAGCTCAGGTCCTATGCTGTAGACTAAGCACTTTTACCCCATGAACCATGTCCCGAGGATCTGGTGAATGGGGAGCACTATTTGATGAAGTGAGTGCTCCAGGGCTCTTAAACTCCTCCCTGTTCTGTCCTAAGGGCCATGGAGAAACACTTTCCAAAACGCCTGACTTTCAAGGCCTGATAGTCACTCTGAGGCTCATGGTTTTTAGATGTGTTGGTGACTGGACCTTGCTTTATGGCCTGTGTCCACCTTACTTAATCTGCTCTTCACTGGGGTCCCAGGACTTGGGAAATTATTAGAACAACTTCTGATCTCTACCAAGATGTTAAAAAAAAAAAACTGTGATAAAGCTAACCTAAGGTTACCTAACCACATGAAAAGGTTTATTTCATGTGGCTCACAGATGAAGGCCACGGTCGTCCTGATGGGGAAGTCAAGGCTATAGTAGCTTGGAGCACCTGATCATCACATCCACCACCAGGAAGCAGAGAATGATGCACACACCGCTGTTCAGCTCTCTCTCCACTTACATAGTCCAGGATCCCAGGCAAGACATTGCCACTCACAGTGTGTGGGTCTTTCCAGTTCCATTAATGCAATCAAGATCATGCCCTCAGGCATGCCTAGAGACCCATCTCTCATCGCCTTGAGTCTAGGATGTGTCAAGTTGGTAATTAATACTTAGCCTCAGCTCATCACAACCATGAACAGCACCGTTCTGTTAGCTGTGTTCCTGGAGTGAACAAAATGGAGAACAGAGCTGAGAACCCAATATTTATCTCTTTCTGCTTCCTGCCAGGGGCCCAGAGAGCCAAGGAAATTGAAATAATTCTCTCATGAACAGACAAGCAATAGAATATTGTTACATAGTGGATACAAAGTGAGGAAGTGATTCAGTGTATTAGCAATTTATGAAAAGATAACTTTTAGACAAACAGAGATAAAACAAGTTTACATTCTTAATCTGACATAAATTATCTGTGAATGATTTATAAAACATTCCTTTAATGGTTGCTTCATCACTGGACTAGAAATCAGTGCCAGACATTTAAGCAAGAGAAATAATTAAGTAACAAGTGAGTTGGAAGCAAAGTTAGAAGCCCATCACTTACTGCAAAGGTCTCTTTTCAGAAAATAAAACATCTTTAGATATACTGCTGTAGTTAGTGGTAGAGATTTAGAATTTTTATAGAATATGGTGTCTGTACACAATTGCAAGTTATATGATATTAAAAATTGACCTTGATAATAATTTATTTACATTCATATATAGAGAGGTGTAGGGAGAGATCTTCCTAGGTACCTGTGGCGCTGGCCATGACCTTTTGGATTCTGGCCAGATCTTGGAGGGGAGCTGAGATTGGATGCAGGGAGAGCTGACCCTGGGTTATTGGTTTCTCATGTAAGTGATTTCTCCCTAATAAATTTCACCTATCTTACACCTATGCCATGTATGGTAATCTTCTTCCAATAGAGAGTTCTAAATGAATGTGTAAGGAATACACATCCATATATATTAAACACACACACACACACAGACACACACACACACACACACACACACACACACACAAACACACACACGCACACACACACACATATGTAAATCCTTTATTCACCCCAAATATAGTGATATTAATATAGCTAACCCTCATCTTTTCCTCAGCTCCTGATTGCTGGTTAGCTATGGGTCAATGGGTGTCTCCAGCAACCGCATCAGATAGTCTTCAAATCCAACTCCAGGGAATGTGATAAACTCTTCTAGCCTCTGAGGGAAGCTTCAATCATATGGCAGACCACCACCACCACCACCACCACCACAACAACAACAACAACAACAACACACACACACACACACACACACACACACACACACACACACACACACACTGTTGCAATAAATCTTTCCACCAAAAGCCGCCTGAGCCTCACCGCCATGTGTGTGCTTTACGCCAGCTGCCCGCCTGAGTTAGGGCCCAAATGAATACACAGAAACTTGTGTTAGGTTCAAATGCTGCTTGGCCAATGACTAGGATTCTCATCTGTTAGCTCAGTCTTAATTATCATAAATCTATATATTTTATAAGACTTATCTTATTGGACGCCTTATTGGCATCCCTCCTTGCCGGTGGATCACATTGTGCCACTGGAGCAGGAGCGGAGGGGAAAAGAGGGCCCTTCCTGTTTCTCCTTCGCTTAAATATGAGTCTCCTTGCTATATCACTTCCTGCCCGGATCACTACGTCTCTACTACATTTCCCAGAATCCTCTTTGACTCCTAGTACCATCTAACTTGCTGCCTCATTGGCTAAACAGTACTTTATTCAACAATCAATAAGATAAACATACACAGAAGTACTTCTCCCATCACACACACAATATCCCCAAATTTAAAAACATTTTATCTGCATCTTCATTTCCCTGCTGATTGTAGCAACGGCCATAAGAGCCAAGAACACAGTCAACCTAAGTGCTATAGAAAGATGGATAGATGGATGAGTGGTTGGATGCCTGCCTGGCTGGCTGGCTGGCTGCCTGGCTGGCTGGCTAGCTGGATGGATGGAGAAGGTATGCCATACACACAAGAGAATATTGTTGGGCCACAAAATGGGTGGCAGCTTGCTACCTATGACCACATACAGGATCTGGAGAATAGTAAATGAAATGAGCCAAGAACTTGAAGGCCTGCTCCATGACCTCACTCACATGTGACATGTGAACACTGGTTTCATAGATGGCAAGTGTCAGAGAAAGGGAAGGTAGGAGAAGGGTGATCAGTGAGACCAAGTCACAGCTAGGGAGCACTGGAAAGCTCTGCCATGGCATTGCACGGTCCTGTGGCCACAGCATGCAGCAATGAGCTGTGCATTTCCCACAGCCAGCAGGACCACCATGAAAAGTTTCAACACAAGGAAATGATACAGTTTTGAAGAAATAAATTTATGCTGAGTTAAATGTTATGTAATATACACACCTACCAAGTATAATTACACTATCCTATTTATGTTTACTTATAAATTTCATGTTTTTATGTATCCCTTAAGAAATGGGAGGGCCTTGAAACTTAACTCCATGGTATAACACTTGACTAACATGTGTAAAGCCTTGGTTTTGATCCCTAACACCACAAAAATACAGATATTTTAATTCATTAAAAATAAATTAAAGTTTTAACTAACTTTCCAATTAAATGTATGTTTTGTTATATTAAATTACATAAGTACTTTTTAGTAACTATTCTCATCTTTTAGATGTGTATCAGCTGATCTGGGAAGTACTTATCATATCATGTACCCTTTTTTAAAAAAATAATTCATGTATATGGGGAATGTATGAACCACACTGCTCTATGGAGATAGGGAACAACTTGCAGTAGTCTGTTCTATCTATGGGTCCAGGGAATCCATAGATTTAATTGGTTTGGTGTGGTGGCAACCTCCTGTATCCACCGAGCCATTTGGACAGCCAATATCATGCTTTCCTTAAACAGTCTCATTAGTGTATTCAAATGAGCTATTCTGTGGTTGACACTCTGGAACTGCTTTATGTGTCTGATTTACCTCTTGGTGAAATCCTGTTGGTGTTTACTGTCTTCCTTTGTGGGGACTTTGCTTTTGTTTTGTTTCTGCAGAGGAGTTATGAAATTCACCATCCTCTGTCTGTTTTCCTAGTCCTGAGATGATAGGAACACAACTCCACCCCTGGCCCACAGAGAGCTCCCTCAATTTCCATGGATGTGGAATGGTTTCATTTGGGAAAAGCTTTGGAACAACTGAGCCTATGCATCAACCTCTTCATTGTTAACATGAGTGACTCATTTTCTCCTCTACTGCATCAAGACAAACCTGGCTAAAATTCATGGTGAATCAAGTATTGCTACTTACATACAGAATTCCCTTGGTTGTCTCATTTAGTACTTCTGTTAAGAAGGAAGTCAAGCTGAACTCTGGTGACCACCTTCATCTTTATAGATGACAAAGTGTATAGCCTGGTCCCAGACCATGTTCCTGGGGGCTTTGTGTTCACACAGGACTCCTAGAAAGTCCATCTTGAGTTAATATAAGAACCAAAAACTACTCAAAGAGAGCTAATGGTCTTGCCTTTAAAGCTGTATCTTCAACACTATGCTGCCATGGATGAACTTAAACTTCTGCTAGCTTCCTGAGGTGAAAGTGCTCTCCTCTTGCTTCATCTTCACACTGGATTGTTCATCAGCTCTCATTCCTTCTTGGTAACTTACTCTCTTTAGTGCTCGGTTTGCAACTCACCCAGACTTTACAACAGGCAGGCCTTCATTGCTCTCAGGTCAACTCTGTTCGACATCAACCTGTGTCTCTTTTGGATCACTTTCCTTTTTTTACTCTTCAGCCTGTACCAGCATCAGCTGGAACTGGACCACTAGGTCTCAGCTCCACTCTAGCTGAATCACTGGGCCACTCTCTGTGGGTGCATCCCAATAGCCCCATCAATTCTGGTACACACACACACACACACACACACACACACACACACACACACACACACACACACGCATGAGAATGACTACCATGTACTGGGGATCTGTCATGAGTAGATCCCATTGTGATGCTGGCCTTCCCCTTCTTTTCACAGGTTTGGACTTCTCAGGGCACATGCAGGAACTGTAGGACATCTTTACAGCATTTTAAGAATAACAGTAGCTATTATCACTGTTATTGTTATTACTGTTGTTGTTGTTAACATAGTTGTTAGATGTATACACAGAGATAGGTCAATACCCAAGTGTGCCTGCCGCCAGTGTTGAGTGCACATAACCTACCTTAGCAGTGAGTAAGCTAAAGCTTTGGTGAGGGGAATACATGGGTGAGGGGGAACAAATTAGCCTGTGCATGCATGGCAGGGCTGATGGCAAACAAACAAACAAAAGCAACCACACAGGAATGAGTGGTTACATTACAGAAAGAGTCTGCTGTGGCCAAAAGTAGGTAAGATTATGTAAGTGAACTCCCAGGAGACAATACCTTAGCTCGGGAGTGCAAAAGGTCTCTTTGGGGAAATGACAACTAGTGATAAAAAGGAATAAAATGTACAAAGTTCTTAGGGATAGAAAGGGCCTTGCTCAAACATAAAACTGACGCATGTGCTGGGAGTGAAGAGGATGCTGCCAAGGGATGAGGCCCGTGGTGTATGTTTGCAGATGTCTAAGCCTCATCAGCTGAATTCCATCCACTCTATGTGATCTCAGAGGAGACAGTGCTATTGATTAAGGGTTGTTTACTATTCTTTTGTGTGCTGGTGATTTATGTTGGCTGTTGGGTGAGAATAAATGGTTCTATATCAATGGTGAGAAAATTAAGAACTTACCATTAAATGAGAAAAGAAGAGCAAGAAGTGTGTACCCTTTAGATGCAACTATGAAATATCACCTCAGTTTATCCCCACCTCTGTTGGGCTTATTAAGGCAAATCTGATCTTAATTTCAAACTGGGACAAACACAAACATGAACAAAAGGAAGCCAAGTACTGGGACAAGAAAGATTAGCTGGAGAGGAAGTGCCTTCTAGGTATCTACACAAATTGTCTTCTGTATTTTTAATGGGAAAATTATGACCTGTATCTGGTTGCTGGAGAAGAGGCTAAATTGCTGAAAGAAGTGACATTTAAACTAGAATTCCTTACTAAGGGTCAATGACAGGTGCTCAGATTGGAAAGAGGCAGAATGTCACCACAACCCTTATACAGTGGCATTCACATTTGGCCAGGGGTCCATGTCTTTTAACATGGAAACACAGGCTTTGATGGACCTTTTGGCAAAGGTAGTAAAAATATCATCTTCAGCTTTATGGTCAGATGCTCCACTGCCACTCATCGTTGTAGAACATACAATAACATGTGTTAATGAAAATGTGAAGAAAAGGTCATACTTACTCTGTGTTGGTGGGAATGAAAAATGGCATAGCCACAATTGAAAATGGTGTCTTGCTCAATCTTGTGTAGCTGAGTGGGGGGCTGGTAGGGGTTTGGGGGGCAGGAGAGGGAGAGGGGATTGACATGTGAAGAAGACTTGTTTCTAATTTGAACTAATGAAAAATAATCCCTTGGGTTAAAAATAAAATGGTATCTTGAATCCTTATAAAATTGAAACTAAATATTACAGGATCCAGTTGTTCAACTCCTGGAACATATACATATGTATGTATTTATGTATGCATGTATGTATTATGTGTGTATGTATGTATGTATGTATTGAGAATATATGTTGAGAAAAAGCATCTTGAAGAGTTCTCTGCATGTCACGTATTGTAACTCTCCTAGCAGAACTGAGCATATTCTAATGAGAGACACTTGAGCCCTTCATTTTAGCTATCACACTATTGAAATAATATCCCTCAAGAAACTAGAATTCACTGGGACATCTCTGACTGGGAAATCAGAAAAGAGAAGAGTAACTTGTTTACTAGGAAGAGATTTTACTTAGTTACAACAATTTGCAGCACTGGGCAGGAGAGACTGGAACTGAGACAATGATGGACCAGAGACTGGGACCACACTTACCCAGACTGTTTCGTTAAACATAGGTCTTTCTCTGTTTGTACCTAAACCTCACTCTAGTACACAAAGTGTGGGCTTGAGGTCACTGGACTTGTTTATTTTTTCCGCTTTCCAATACAACCGCACTGAATAAATGCCTATGCTTTCCAACATTAATTGCACCTTTAATCAGTATATTGAGGACAAGTGGATAGTTCGATTTTGCTAAGGCAACAAGATTCAAGGCTTTGACCACAAAAACTCAGGCAACAAAATTAATGCCAAAGTAGAAGTGTTCATGTGGGTGAATAGATAAAATAAATAAGCCATATGTCTACATGTGCTGGGATGTCTCCACATGCAGATTCTTTCACAATTTGAAGTACAAATGTGACTTTATCATATAGAATCCATTCTTCCCATCCCTTACATTATTACACACCTATGAACCTTGAGGGCATTCTAAGTGAACTAGTCTGGTTCTAGAATGACTGGTACCATGTAACTCCATCTGCATGAAGCATCTTGAGTCCTCTCTAAAGCTCTGGTAGAGCAGAGAGCAGAGAGTGGTCCACTGAGAATAAATTTTCTGTTTACAAGAAGGAGTATTGGACATTACATGTATAATAATATAGATACATTCAATACTACAAAATAATAGGCTTTCGTGGGTAAAATGGCACATATAAAAAGATTTATTTATTTTTATTTATGTGTATGTGTGCTGGCCTGTGTGAGTTTCTGTGCACCACATTCATGCCTGGTATACACAGAGAACAAAAGGGGTCAAGGTCTTTTGGAACCAGAGCTAGAGGTGGCTGTGGGATGGCTGATGTGGGTGCTGGGAACCTAACCTGTGTCTTCTGAGAGAGCAGAACCATTCTTAGCCATAGGGCCATTGTCACCAGTCCCCAAAGATGGCGAATTATATAAGATGCATTTTGCCAAAATAAAAAGTCAGGCATTACAGAGTGGATGGGAGATCACAGGGTACTGCCCAGGATGTCCCAGGGGCACCTGATAAAGTGCCAAGAGGCTTGTATCCCAAGACAATGGACAGGATCAGAAACCAGTGTGAGAAATAGAAGTAGAGACAGTTTATTTATTAAGAAAGAGAAAGGCTGGCTATGGAGGTGGCTGGGTGGACAAAGGCACCTGCAGCCATGTCTGAGGACCTGCATTTGATCCCTGGGACCCAAATAGTACAGGGAGAAAATTCACTCCTACACATTGTCCTGTAACTTCCATATACACCATGTTAACACACACACATACACACCAATACTTGTATTCATAAAGACATAATTTTAAAAAGAAAGAAACAGAACACACTCTTGAAAACAGGAGTGTTGTGTTGCTGACCTCTGTTGTTGAACATGCAGGTTTAACTCAAATAGAATGTTTTTCTCTCTTTCCTTTTTCTTTCTCTTCCTCTGGATAGATGGTGAGATTTACAGCTCACCTACCTTGTTGTTTTTCTCTTAAATTCCAACAAAATTGTCCTCAGGTTTCCCTCTGAATCTATTCTTAATTTATTAACAATACTAAGAACCCAAAGAGGAAGCTTTATTTCCTCCAGGAACATGTGGTATCCAAGATGGGGCTCCCCAAAATTTCTGTTAACACAAACAGTACAGCCACATATGATTTGACTTTTTTATGGGTCAAGGTCAAGTTTATTAACCTACTTATCTGATTTGGAGTTGTCAGTCTCAAGTAAAAGATTAACAAACTGAGAGTGGGGGTGTTTCTTGATAGGAGGAAATTAAGCTCAATGGACTCTTCCTAGCAATCAGCCCCACCCACACTTCCCAGGTCCCAATAATGCATTCCTTTCAAAAGTGATGAATAAAGGATGGGGATTTGGGGATGTTCACATTCGCTGCTGGAGAGAGAGAGAGAGAGAGAGAGAGAGAGAGAGAGAGAGAGAGAGAGAGAGAGAGAACAGAGATAGAGATAGAGACACAGAGAGAGACAGACCGAGATAGAGACAGACAGAAAGAGATAGAGACCGAGAGAGAGGGAAAGAGAAAGAGAGAAGGAGAGAGTGAACACTTCACATTTGATTCTTCTTAGGCTTTAGAATCCCCTGTGAGAGGGAGGAATGTAGTGGTAGCAGGGCTTTGAAGCTCATTAAGGGAAATCTATTTCCTCTGGCGAAGCAGAACTATTTTTACAGACCTTGGTATTTCTATACTTCCTTTAAATCTACATGGCTTTGGGTGGGAACAAAAGGCATCTGAGTCTCATCTCCTGCCCTGGGTGGAGATGTGACTCTCTGAATAGCTGGAAGATTGGGAGACTGTAATCTTAACAAGGCTTTCTGGTGAAGAACACGACATTATGTTGTCTTTCCAATTAAAATGTTTTCCCAATAGACCTGCCAGTCATCTAAATAGAATAATGTCCCTTGGGAAAGCTGTCTGTTCCAGACACCTGAGGAAATGCTATATAGCCAACTTCATAATTAGAACAGTATCATGGTCTCTCTGGTCACTGGTCATTTTCAGCTCTGGAGAATCAGCCCTCCATAGTGGTATCATTGCTGTTTTCCCCTCTGTGGTCCCTTTGTGTATTGGCCACTTTCATCTCTTAACACTCTATAATAAACTCTCTCCATCTTCTATCTTGTCCTCTCTTCATCTCATCTGAGTTCATTAAACAGTGATCACAAGGATAAGGGCATGAAAGGAGGTAAGAAAAAGGTCCCAGCAAGGAGACCATGGAACTCAAAGCTCTGGCAATTGTTAGGTTAGGAGCTGGACGCTTATCCACTGGGTGAAGTGTCTCATTAGCAAACAGAGCATGCATGGGAGAAACCCAGCAAGATCTCCTGAGTCAAAGATCTATAAGGAGTGATGAGTGTCAGGGAGCAGAGGTTTTGTGTCTGGGTCCTATCTCAGTTCCCTGTCCATTCCTGATCTTGGAAGAACCATTCTTTCCTTGAAACATCTTTATCTATTTCTATAACTACCCAGGTGTTCTTGGATGATTCTTTGTCCCAGACACCTTAGAATGTTAAACTCAAGTGAGATCCTCCTGACTGATTCACACCTACAACTACCCAGACATCTCATTTCTCTACTTCTTTGCTTTCATTGGCCATGGGCAGGGAAGACCTCACACAAGGCTGTGCTGCAGTCCTGTCCTGAACTGATGAGAAGACTTGGATTCTATAAATGCTCTGAATGTGACAGACAGGTGAGTGTGGGCAAGACGAAGTCCATGCAGCTTAGCTTCTCATCTGTAAAATAGCTCCTTGAGTCTCCCAAGGTGTTTACAATGGTCAAACGAAGTTATGTATGTGCAAGTCAGCTAAATTAAAAACACCCTACAAGTGTTGGTTGTAATTGTCTTACTAGATCTCCAGGATTCTGTGAGCAAGGACCTTATCTAAGAATTAGAAGACCCAAATAACTTTAGTTTTCAAAAGCACTGAACAGAAAATATTTCAATTCATCATTTCTTGAAATAAAATATGCAGAAAATAAAATGAGGACTTCTCTTTGCTAAATTCAATTTGAGAATACTAGAGGAGGATGAGAGCTCACCTGCCTCAGGGCCTTAAGGT
The DNA here is from genome assembly GCF_003668045.3 of Cricetulus griseus. Lineage (NCBI taxonomy): Eukaryota > Metazoa > Chordata > Mammalia > Rodentia > Cricetidae > Cricetulus > Cricetulus griseus. The sequence continues at coordinate 219,951,074 of NC_048597.1, forward strand.
GTTAATTTGTTACACAGAAAAAATATATTTCTTTCACTTATGCTTTAGAAATGACAATTATATAACTAAACCTAATAATCAGGTCTGTATATGTTTTGTTTATCTGTAACAACTACATAATGAAAATCTCAAGGTTGAGGAATAGGCAGGCGTTGGCTGCAGAAGTATTGGGGGTCAGTCTGGATCCTAATCTTTTGAGTAAGTGACATTCATTAATCTCTAAAATGTTTCCCACTTAAAAAATGTGTTAAAGTATTCAACTTGGTCATGCAAGGTGACTTAGTGGGTAAAAGTATTTGCCATCAAGAATGAAGATTTGAACTTATTCTTCAAGTCTTACATGGATAAAGAAAAAAAAAACCTCCCCCAAGTTGTCCTCTGATCTCTTCATAACACAGCAATATATACCCCTTTCCCTCTCCTTTTTTTTCTCCACCTTTCTCCCTCTCTCCCTCCCACATCTCTCTCACACACACATGTACACAGATGTAATTAAGAAATTAAAGTGGGGAACAATTTCTTCCTGTGTCAATATGGATTCTCTTCAAAGAGCACCCAAGGCATGGATTTGGATAGGGTTAATTGATTGGGGAGGCAAGCACAGACATCAATCTAAGGAAGACAATGCACAGAAGGGAGAAATAAGACCTGTGGACAACAATCAAAGCTCAGTCTCCTGAGGACTGTCCAAAGAAGGCATCTCAGCATGATCTTTGTAGCCATCAGATCTGCTGGGTGTCCCTCCATACTCTCCAGGCTGTTACTGTTTCTGAGGAAATTGATGTTTTTCTCTTTTGGATTCTTAGGTTCATTCATCAGTGCTCAGTGGTGCCTGGATCTGGAAGCTGCACTGGCTTTACAGGGCATTTTCATAACAGGCATTTCTTTCTGTTGAGAGTCTTTCCTCTGAGCCAAGCAACCACTATCTTAAGAAATTCAGTTCCAACCCCTTCCAAAAGCATTATCCCAGCTAGGCCTGTTGATTGTTTATATGGTTGGGGAGGGGCAGGAGACCCTCCCCTTAGTATCTAATTGTTCCCTACTACCTATTGTAGGCAACTGAGCCTTAGTTGCCTGTGGCCCTTGGGAGGGGCTGGAGTATATAGAAGAGATGTCAAAGGGCCAGGGCCCCACCTATGCAGCTATTGGGATGCTTTCATGCCTGGGCAAAGACTCTCCAGGTGTGGTCTACTGGGAAGAGGAACACTCACATCCCTAAAGGAAACCCTCCTCTGTCTCCATAAGGAGCCCAATGCTCATTGGTTCAGATTCCTGGGATGAAGTTTGGGGATTCTGCCTCAGTTTGCCATTGGAAGTTTAGGAGAATGCATGACTGTTGGTATGTCTCCCTCTGGAAAGGGATTTTAGAAACATTTTGCACTTGGTGTGTCTGCTATGTGGTCTTTGTGGTGGGTCTCTTCTCTTTCTGTCTGCCAACAGGTCTCTTTCATCTGCCATTTTTCTTTTTATCTCTCTGCCCTGCTTTGCAAGGAAAACAAGCTGATGGATGTGTATGGCATCCCTCAGCCTGTGATCCCTTGAGGATTGCTCCCACAGGCAGGCTAAATGGTTTTCCCAGCTTCTGAGGACAGGACCACAGGAATATCATAGTGTGAGCCCCTCAAGAGGGGCAGGCAGAACGGACAGAGCCGAAGCCACAGACTCAGAAGATGCCTCATTCCTCCGGGTAGATGTGATGACTAAGTCAACACTTGGCATCTAGAAACCTAGAGCCTTGTATTTCCTAAAAATCACAAATTGAATCTTCAGCAGCTACTGGCTTAAGAGGTTAATTTAGCATGGGTAAGTGATCAGAATCCAGATCTGGCTCCTTAATTCTGACTTCTGACTCATTTTGTATGCCTTCTATTGTATCCTATTGCTAAATATGCCCTTCCAGGTTGGGCTTATCTGTGTATACATGTCTGCATGTAATTGAGCTTCTAATTAGCATTTTGCAGGAATTATTCTGTATGTTTTCTTAATTGAATGCAAAGTGCTTTAAAAACAAGGTCAAGTACTCCCTTTAACTCTTGTGGAACTGTGTAGACCCAGGAGGATTGTATATATAGGAAGATACTTAGTATATGCTATTCTTTTTATCATTTTTTATTTATTTGTTCATTTATTTATTTGTGGTTGGGTTGAGGCACATTGTCAGAGCAGGTGTGTGGGTCAATAGACAACTTGTGGAAGCCAGCTTTCTCTTTTCACCATGTGGGTCTCAGTCATCAGACTTAGGTCATCAGCTTTGCTAGCAAGTGTGTTTACGTCTTGAGCCATATTGCTGGCCCCATATTATACTTAAAAAAAACTCTTTATTTTATTTTCAATTATGTGTGTGTGCATTTCTGTGCATGTGCATGCATGGATGTGTATGTACTTAAATGTGTGTGATATGTGTGTGCATGTGTGTGTGTGTGTGTGTGTGTGTGTGTGTGATATGTGTGTGCGTGTGTGTGTGTGTGTGTGTGTGTGATATGTGTGTGCGCGTGTGTGTGTGTGTGTGTGTGTGTGTGTGATATGTGTGTGCGTGTGCGTGTGCGTGCGCGTGCGCGTGTGTGTGTGTGTGTGTTTACACCTGATGCAGGTCCTCTCAGAAGGCGGAACCTGCTGGAGCTAGAATTACGAATGGTTGTAAGTCGTCCATCTTCATTGCTAGGAACTGAAAGTGGGTCCTCAAAGGAGCAATAGTAACCTTTGAGTCACTTTTAAGCCCCCAGACATATCATGCTTTTTAATGCAATATAAAGTAATTGTCTTTCAATTGCCCTCACCACTGAGTTTGCCAGAATTTAAAACACGAGGCCATATTACTTCAGTGGAGATCAAATCCACAGCTTCCACCAGCGTTACAGAGCACTCCTGGTCAGTTCTTGGGGAATTAATGATGTGCAGACCTTTTAATGAGCTTCGAAAGGGAGGATTTTGGTATTCATATAAACCACTGCCTCTCCCTTTGCCCTGGGGTAGAGCAAAAACAGTGACTGTTACAGACCAACTGCATCACTTCAAAGACACTTAGCTGTCAGAGAAGCCATTAAGAAGGTTAATTACTGCACACCACACAGTGATCTGGGTCTATTTTCCAACCTTGTGTTTAGCTTATTGGACAAACTCTTGATCTCCTCCCATTGTACTGATGGGTACAGTTCCCTTTACTGTTTCCCTTTCATCATACTATTACATTTGGTAACATACCAGACCTTAATCTTTGGAAAGCCCCATTTCCGAATTAGCTCTACCATGGTCAGTCTCTACTGGATTTGAGGCACCTGCCACTCAATAGAGTTTCAGTATCTCTACTTTGTTGCAAGGTAAACGTGTGAGCATGTGCATGTGCGCACACACACACACACACACACACACACACACAAAGGGGCCCTGGTTTTAATTCCTAGACTTAGGACTGTACTGTTTTCTCTTTACTGGAAAGTGTACATATTCTTTTTTTTTTTGAGTGTTTGGAGTTTAAAAAACGTATATTTGGGGGAACAATGTGATCAAAATACAAAAATATATGCATGTATATATACATGCATATATTTATTTATGAAAATGTGAAAGGTTACATTTTTTAAAACCATATAGTTGGGATGGTTCAATTACTTAATTGAGAAAAAATAAAAGACATGCATGGTGGTGCATGTTTATAATCCAAAGCACTGAAGAGGTTAAGACAGGCAGATCCCTGGGATATTCTGGCCAGCCTTCCCACCTAAATCAGTCTTTTCCAGGTTCAATGAGAGAAGAGACCCTGATCCAAAAAAAATAAGATAGTATGTGACTGAGGAAGAAACCCAAAGTTGAACTTTGGCCTCCATATGCTTGGACACATGCATGTAAATGTACCCACACACATGTATGCTTCACCATAAATACACACACACACACACACACACACACACACACACACACACACACACACACGGGTGGAGGGAGGGAGAGAGAAAGAGAAAGACCACTGTAGAACAATCCTAATTAGTCTTAACAATAAAAACCAGGAATCAGATATTGAGGTAAAAGCTGAAAGATCAGAGAAACAGAGCAGCCAGTCACCAGAGACTTCTTAAGTCTATGAAACCTCAGACCAAATGGAAGAGGTTCCATCTCTATGAATCCTCAGGCTGAATGGGCACCTAGATCCTGTCTCCACCAGCCTTATATTCCTGCCTCTACATCCCTAATACTGGGATTAAAATCTTAAGCCTCCCAAGTGCTGGGATCAAGGGGGTGTGCCACCCATGCACAGCTCTGTTTGCCTTTTAGAGTAGCCCAGGGTAGTTCTATCTTCCTGCTTCCTCCTCCCAACTGTCTGGCCTCTATTGTTCACTAGTGGCTGGCTCTGCCCTCTGATATCCAGGCAAGCTTTATTTGTCACAAAACAAACAAAATATCATAAAACACACCGCTTTTAATCATCCTCCCAAATTATCTTGCTTTCTCTTCCAAGCCAGAGTTACCTTCTACCACACACAAGGCTGTGTCTTCCCCTATCCCTGTCTCTGGGTCTTGGTATTACCATCTTTCACTTGGATTGTTGCAACTAACTCCTAAACTGTTTCTTCTGCTTTGATCCTCTGCCACCTGGCATTCTCACAGCAACCATGACTTTTTAAGTCTGAACTGTAACTGTCCCTTTTGCAAAGGAAAATTATTGAACAAAAGAATTAGTTTTGAGCCGGGCATTGGTTTTGAATGCCTTTAATCCCAGCACTCAGGAGGCAGAGGCAGGTGGATCTCTGTGAGTTCGAGACCAGCCTGGTCTACAAGAGCTAGTTCAGGACAGTCTCCAAAGCCACAGAGAAACCCTGTCTGGAAGATAAATAAATAAATAAATAAATAAATTTAAAAAAGAATTAGTTTTGTGCTACCTCTCAAATTTAGACTTAACAGTTTTCGCATGACTCAGCAATTCCACTCTTAATTATACATCCAAAATACTTAAAAAATAAGTGCTCATGTTGAGCCTAGATATTGTTCTAGTGCCCTCTCTACTACTGTGATAAAACATCCTGATCAAAATCAATCTAGATGAGGAAGTGCTCACAACTCAACATTGACCAGAAGTCAAGGCAGGAACTCAAAGCAATAGTGATGTACAGACGTCAAGTCAACAGCATAAAGAATAAGCCATCATTCCTGCTGCCTGATTGCTTGTTGTTAATGTTCAACCTGCCATCTTCCATCTTAAACAGGTTAGAGTGCAGCCCATTAAATGGTACTTCCCACATTCATTGTAAATCATACCCACCTCAATGTACAACCAAGAAAACCCTACAGCCATGCCCACAATCCACCCTGATATGGATAATTCTCCTTTAGGACTCTTCCCATGTGTTTCTTAGTTGACAGTTAAAACTGTCCCAAAAGTTCACAGCAGCAACATTCACACTAACCAGATGTCTATCAATTTACATTTATGAATAAATTTTAGTCTATCTAGACAAAGAAAGCATTTTCAGGAAATATAATGTACATATAACAAGCATATAGTTACCAGTGAACCACTTGTGAATGGCTGACAATGGCGCGATGAACTCAGGGAAAAGGTTGAAGCTGGGATTCAAAATGAGAGTCCATTCATGGATTCTTTCTCTATCTAGAAAATTTCCTCTGCCCTTTACAGATGACTAAATTTGTTTGATTGGAAACTCTAATCTAGAGAAACTACTGTTCTTTGCATGGATCATTTCTCCTTTAATTTTTTATTTTTTTCCATTTTTAAAAAGTTTAAATTAGAAAAATCTCCTTGAATTTTTAAAATATCTCACTCAAAGAATGTATTTCCGCTCCTCGGGAAGTTCTTGTATATAACAGTGTACATAACCTTGTCCATCTACAGTGTTTAGTGCCAGCCCCAGCCCCAGCCAGGAGCACTCCACACAGAGAGACAACAGCAGAGTTCTTTCTCCACTACAGCCATTTGCTGCAAACATGTGTACATGGGAGAATTGTTGGTGAAGGGTAACTAAAAGGGCTAGTTTGATTATTGTTTCATTACTTTTAAATTCTTTAGAAGGAATTAGTAGAATACTCATTATTAAACTTCCAGACATATGCAATGTATATAAACAAGGGATTTTTAATGAGACAGTGACAAGAGAACACATCTACAGGAGCAAATAAGCAAAGATACCCTGTCAAATACCAGTAGGCATCCAAAAATATTTAAATAAATGGAATAGATAACTCAAAAGTCTAGAATTGCATTTATGTATCATGTGTGTGTTTGTTTATATGCACATGTGTGTGCATGTGTGTGCATGTGTGACAGTCATGAGACAACTTGGAAGAATTGGTTCTCTCCCTCTAGCATGTGGGTTCTGGGAATCGAGCTCAAGTCATTAGGCTTGACAGCAAGTGACTTTACATAATGCATTTACATCATATCAGCCCCCGAAGGCTGACCTTTGGAATAATAACATGCCATGACATAAAAACTTGATGAATGAGCAAACATAAGAATGAACCAAGTAGCTTTCATGTGTGTTGTTTGACCAGAGACTTAGTTCTCCTGATTGCCTTCAAGAGCTAGCTAGCTCTGTGGTTCAAGTCTCACTTAGAAGCCCGTACCCAATACTCACGTATCCACCTATTCTGTCCATTTGTTCAAATTGGTACTTGCTCAACTTTAACCACTGAACAAACGTTTATTGAGATCTGATGGTTTGAGGCACTGTTTTGTTTTAGGGGCACCAAAGAGCATGAAATAATCAATGACACTGGCAGATGTCACAGCATCTGCCCCATGTCATCACTTCGTTCAACCAGTCCCCAGCTAGGGAAACAGGCTGTCTGTCAGAACAAGGTACACATTAGTTTCCATCTGCAGAGCAGGATTAGTAGGTTTAGTAAAAGTCTTGAAAGGAGGGTATGTTTGAGGCAAAGTAACAGGAAGAACAGGATAGAACTCAGCACATTGTGGGTTAAAAGGGTGCATTAGGACTTCACCATGAAACCTGGAGAACTTCAGCATGCATCTTCAGATACAGTTCCAGGGTTTTACAACAGTCTTAACTATAAACTTCATACAGAAGTCTTGTATCTTCACAGAAAAGAACGCTAAAGATCAGCAATAAGGAATTACATCTGCTTAATATTATTGCTTTTATAGGATATTGGATTTTTCACATTTCTAAACCCTTTCTGTCTGCATGAGCCTCATAGACAAGCTGTGCCCTGTTAGAGTCTAAGAGCTTCATATGTGTGTCACATGTACCCTGCTTAATACTTCAGATCCAGATGCAAGGAGAGAACCTTAGTGAACTCAAAATGCACTAAGTCCTTCAAACATTGACATTACCTCTTTGAGGGTGGAGCCCTAATAACCTAAAGATCTCTTCCTAGGCATCATCTCCCAGCACTGGTGTATGAGGCAATAGATTTCTAGCACTTGGCTTTAGGGAATATACTCAAACTCTGTGATCATTTGTAGGACTTTTAAGCTCATAGAACATCACTTTGGAATAATCAATAATGGTTATAATTTAAATCCTCAAAATCGCATCACGAAAGTAACTGTCATATTATACACCTTATTTTTCAATTAAAAAAAAAACCTTCAGATTTATGCTACATGAGGTCATGCATGGCTGCAATCTAGGTAGTTGAGAGATGGCTGCAGGATAACCATGAATTTGAGGCTATCCTGGGTTATGTATCAAGGTAAAGGTGACCTCAGCTATATGGTGAGACCCTGTCTCAAAAACGAAAGCCTGGTGATGTGTCCTGTTGTAGAGTGATTGCCTAGCATGTACAAGGATCTGGATTCAATCTCCAGCACCATAAACAATGATACATAACCCAGCCTATGACAAAATAACCAGGTCCTTTAATATAGGCAAGGTTGGCAGATTTGAGTGTGAATCTGTGCAGGGCTAGGAAGATTGTCAAGCTGTTAAGAGCAGGTACTACTCTTGTACAGGGCTGGGATCCAGTCTCTAGCAATCACGTGGCAGCTAACAATCATATATCCTTCCAGTTCCAGGGATCTCTTCTGATCTCTGTGAGTTCCTGAACATGTGTGTTACATATTCATATGCTCCAGTGCACACAGGACACATGGAGGAGGAGGAGCTGTATGGAAAATAGCCCAATTTCAGTTAGTGAAAACAGGTTCATAGGAGCAGATGAGCATTTACAATTTCCTCACTAAAGAGCAGAATAGTCAAGGACAGAATGCCATCTAAGGATCAGACACAGAGTCAAAAGGATTGGTTGGGTAGGGTATTTGCCCTGGGACAAATGAAGCCCTGGAGTTTATAGTCAGGTCAGGAAATAGCATACACAGGGTCTAACTCTGACATGTATGGGAGAGACATCGATCCTCTGATGGAGGACTAGCCAGAGCCTTCTCCTTGGGGAATTAGCATGGGCTGTTAAGTTTCTTAGAAAACATGGGATGTCATTGTACCCTTGATGGTGGAGCTCAAACTTTAGGTTGCTAAGAAGGCTTGAGAGTCCTGTATTAGATCTCCTCTTACCAAGACCTGTCCTAAGGAAACCAAGTCTCCTTGGCATGTTTGTCTTCAAAAACCTCTCCACTGTAGCTCCTCCCATAGTTCATAGAAACAGACTCTGTGTTCTGTTCAGACCAAGGACAGCCTGTATTCACACTCAGTTTCCCTGACCTGGCACACTCAGTCTATCACACTCAGTCTCCCCACACTGACTTGTTTTTCACACATGTTTTCCAGGTTTGTCTTCTGTATCAGCACCCCTCTGCTCATGCTCAATAAGGCTTTTGCCTAAAGTATCCTGAGGTTGTATTGTCATCCACAAACATGTCCTTTCTTATTTCACTTTTATCCTGTCTTAGCCCTAAAGTTCACTGATTCAATATACACTTAAAGTGATACTCAGTGCTTAATCTATATGTTACATCATCATAAAATATCATTAGGAAAGGAAATGGAAACCATCAGATTGAATACTCCAGGATTAGAGGGAAAACCATAAGTTTGCAATATTTTGTGTAATAGGTAACTAATGTCCAAACCTTTAGTGGCTTTTGTGGTGTGTGTGTGTGTGTGTGTGTGTGTGTGTGTGTGTGTGTGTGTCTGTGTAACTGTTCATTTTATTGTTAATGAACACCCCAGGGGGAAGGAGGCCCCAGAGCTTCAAATCTTATTGCCAGCCAGGCATGGTAAATAACACCTATAATCCCAGCACTTGGGAGCCTGAGACATGAAGATTGTGAGTTGATTCATGGATTGGAAAAGAAACTGTCATAAAATGTAAAATAAAGTGAAAGTCAAAAGTCTGTCTAAAGCTACACAGAGAAACACTGTCTTGAAAAAACCAAAAGAAAAAAAAAAAGAAAAAGTGCAAGCCTGGCTGGTCTGGGCTGGAGGAGGCTCTTCTTTGACCATCATGAACAGCTGACAGGGTGGTCAGCTCACCCTGTTGATCTCAGTACGAAGTGGACACAGAGTTGGACATGAATGACCTCTTCTGTGTATAAGAGAGACTAGATGGAGATGAGACAAATATGGCACAACAGATTGACTATATCATCCAATGACTGCCACACACATAGTGTGATATATGTGTGTCCATGCAACCATATCCATACAAAAACAAATAAGTGAATAAATGAAATCTGAAAATGCAAGGGAACCAAAGCTACCTCAAGGTACTCTCTCAGGTAAAGTCATTGTCCTCACTGTTAGACTTCTGTGGCCATGAGGTCCTTCTATGCCAATGTGAGTGTTACATCCTTCCCTCTGGGTCTATCCCTATGGCCATCCCACAGTTTGCAATGTGTACTTCTTCACTAGTTAGTATCTTTTGCACCCATCCTATCAAAGTATTTTAATCTGCTTCCCCACTCTCTAGTTTTAGCACTTTCTAATTTGAGCACCTTTGAAATCTAGATCCCAGAGTTAGCTAAAGTGTTCCTGGACATTTGAAGTTTGAGTGGCTTCTTCTGTTGTCATAGGAAATTTTCTGCATTAATTTCTCTTTCTCAATGAATATTATATTACTTAGGACACAGTGTCATGTTGCTATCACTAGAAAGTAATGCTCCCTCTCTTCCTCTCAGTATAGTAGGTGTTTATGAAACCAAGAAGGAGCTACGTTTGTGGGACTGCTGTCTCCTTTGGATAGCCCTCCAGCTATCCAAATATGACCCTTGCATTATTGACAACCCTCTTCCAGGCTCTTCACTGTTTCTTTTCATTAGCCTTTATTTTATCCATTATTTGTGCTCATTCTGAAGATGCAAGTCAAACCCACAGCTCTCTCTCTCCACTGTGACTTCAGGGGATCAAAGTCAACTCAGGCCTGCTCAGTAAGCTCCAAGGAAGCCATCTTGCTAACCTGCTTCCCATTTTCTACCTATAACCCTGCACTTTGAGATTCATAGCCCTGTTACGATAAATCTTTCCGCCAAAGCCAAGCGGGCCCTAATGCCATGTGGACGATCTCCGCCAGCCACCTGAGTTCTACCTGCCGCATGGATGGACAAAATAATACAGAGACATATTAGGTACAAAGCTGCTTGGCCAATGACTAGGATTTCTCATCTATTATCTCAGTCTTAATTATCATAAATCAATATATTTTATAAGACTTATCTTATAGAGGATGCCTTCCACTGGCACCCTCTCTTGCCAGTGGCTCACATGGCACTGCTGGAGCAGGCAAAGGGGAAAGGGGACACTTCCTGTTTCTCCTTTCTTAAATATGAGCCTCCTTGCTATGTCACTTCCTGCCTGGAACACCACTTCTCTACTACATTTCCCAGAATCCTCTTTGACTCCTAGTCCTGCCTAACTTGCTACATCATTGGCCAAACAGTATTTTATTTATCATCCAGGAAAACAAACACACAGAAGCACTTCCCCCATCATAGCCCACTCTTTTATTTGTGTGCATTTCTTAGAAAGGTCTCCCAGATCCACTGGCCTCAAACTCACAGTGATCCCCCTGCCTCAGTCTTCTGAGTGCTGGGGGCTACACACATGCACTGGCCCATCTGACCTAGCACAGTTTTGATCCATTTGCCTCTGTGGTTTTTGTAAATTTTTCTGAACTTTTGGAGAATAATAACCACTACAAAATCTTTTAAACAACCCACAAAACATGCTGTTACTCATAAACATTAAAACCTTTAAAAAAAAAACCTGAAAATGGGCTCAATAACAGCCCAGATTGCATCCATTAGTCAATTTTAAAATTTGCTTTGTATTGCTATCTCTTATGGCCACAGTCATCTTTAACCTGTTTCCAAATCTCTAACAAAATCAGTTCCTTTTGAGTCACCCTGACTAACTTTGCAAACAGTCAGGTGACTCACCACTTAAGAAGCAATCTGTCTAGCTGCTTCATTTTGCTATTTTCCTTGTGGATTTGTGATGGAGCAAAGCTGTGATGTTCTCATGGGCTACTTTATTGGTACTAGAAATATACTATTAACCAACTGTAACTTTGCCTTCTTATCCATACTGCTGTGTGCCTTGGTGGGCAGACATTTGTTTTAGAATGCTGTCCAACCTTTGCTCTTTCGAACCACCAACATTTGTGATGACCTGAAGAAGACCCACAAACAACTGGGATCATAAGCTTTCGATCGTGGAAGGGAAAGGCTTGTTCTCTTCCCCAAGGACTCCCAGTTAGCAGATAGTAGAGGAGAAGGCCAAGCGGTCCAAACGTCTCCAAGATTTATAGAGAGTTAGTGGTTTCCCTGGAAAAGGGCTCACAAGGCCACACCCCACCCCAAGGATGTACAGATAATTAATCCTTGCTGCAGAAGGACATTTTCCTTTCAGTGGATGTGAGCATCAATGATTTTCCCATGCTCCTATGAGTAACCCCAGTTAATCCCCTCAGTTCACCAAGCTACACTTGGGTGGGGTCCTATTTTGCTTTTCTGTTGCTATGATTAAAAACATTCTAACAACATAAAGCTGGGGAAACTGCATTGAACCAAACTAAGCCCTCTGAATGTGGGTGCCAGCTAGGAGGCCAAGACAGTCTATGGGACCTCTAACTGTGGAGCCAGTCTTTATCCCTAGAGCACAAATGGACTTTGGGAACCCATTCCCTATGGAGGGATACTATTGCAGCCCAGATACAGCAAGGAGGGCCTAGGCCCTCCCCCAAATGATATGATGGGCTTTGAAGGTCCCCAACAGAGGGCCTCACTATCCCTGGGGAGGAGTTGGGGTGGGTAGGGAGGGTGGTGGGGAACATGGGAGGATGGGAAGGTGAGGGAATGGGGGTGATGGATATGTAAATATGAGTAGTAATTAAAGAAAAAACATTCTGACAAAAAGCAACTTAGGGGAGGAAGGGTCCATCATGGAGGGAAGCCAAGGCAGGAAGTGAAGCAGAGACCAGGGAGGAATAGTACTTACTTGCCTGCTCCTTCAGACTTGCTCAGTAACCTTTCCTGTACAGACTGGGCTCACCAGCCTAGGAATGGTTCTACCCACAGTGGACTGAGCCTTCCTACATCAAGCAGAAATGAAGAATATGTTTCACACACATGCTTCCAGTCTACTCTGATGGAGGCAATCCCTCAGTTTCTTTACCCTCTTCCAAGGCATTTCAAGTTGACAAACCAGATTAGCTATCATAGGCGGAATGGTTTGTTTTTGTTATTTGGTATGTTACTATCTAGGGTAAGATGTTTTGTTCCCTATGTCTCTTCATTAAAAAAAAAAAAACCCACACAACAATTTGTAACCCCAGTAAGAGTTATTATGTCTACATTCTCCAATGTGTTAGACATTCATTCATTTTCTAAGAATAAATGGGCACAAATCAGTAAACACATTATATAATCCCCTGAACCACTGTGGGTGATGTGGGCCTCCCATGTCTGCCAAGGAAGGAATTCCCTGCTCTTCCTTTTGACTAGAACGATTTCTGCAATGTCTTCATTACTCCCTAATTGTCTATTTTTTTTGCTTCGTTTCTCTTGTTAAGGGGAGATTTAAAAAATGATTTCAATAACTCAGCCGTTTTAGATCATCATTAATTTCATGCTTTTCCTCATTCATTAGTGGACCTATTTTCCTGTGGCTTTCTTTTCCTCTGGGTATTTTTTCCCTCTTTAAAAAAAAGAAGTCTTCTCATTTCCTTTAACCCTTTCTTCCCATATTTCCTGGCCATCCTATGTGTCTTCTGGGGACTCAGACATCAAGGGAAAATATATTTGACACCCCTTCCTCCTCCTTGGCTTCCTTTTTATATTCTCCGTGAAAAGTCATGTTATTATAGTGGCTGGATTTTAAAAGTCTTTCTATTCAAATGAAATTTATATTTAACTTTCTACAGAGAATACTAAATGTGCTCTCTTCCACTGGAAGGCGACCTACCTTTAAACTAAAATTTTATATTGGGACCATTGATTTTATTTCACCATGCACAGTTTCTTCAGCTAGCCTAAACTCTTGGTGGTGCCCAGGTTTGGACTTTGCCTCACATTTGAGTCCACCCTCCTCCAGAATTTAATAAAAGCATAACTCCATTCTTTATCCCTGTGATATTTGTGATTTTCCAAACATTGAAACTTTGTGTGATAAATGTATAAAGTTAAACAAAGGATGTTTTTTATATTTTGATTGTCTGAATGCCAGCTCAATGTGTCTGTCTGTAATACTGACTTTTGAGAAGATATCCTAAATTAAATGTGTGTATATGCATTGTGGCCCTTACCAAAGGGACCACAGAGGTTCTACTTAGAACATTTCAATATTTCTAAAGGTCAGCTGCTTTTATTTCCTTCTCCCTACTCAAGATAAAATTGCTTATCAGTTAATTAAAAAATGAAGTGAACTATAAAAGCAACTAAAACTTGCCTTCTCTAGGTTTACATCCAAATTGTCCAGTTTCTAGATACAGAGCATTGAATAGTTAACATACATTCTCTGAAACTGTGTTACTTCCATGATATGGAATGATTAGTGTCCAGGTACAATGGTAAGGGCTGTGAAACTTCAAGGTGCAGCCAGGCTATTTGTATTAGAAGAATGCATCTCACACAGTAGGGATGCATGAAATAGTAGTTATTCTTTCTTCTCTTGCTATAGTTATCAACTTTCCCAGTTAGTCTGATTGCTTTACATTTTTAAAAATTACTTATCTTTATTTTACACATATGAGTGCTTGCTTGTCTGTATGTAAGTGTACCATGTGAGTGTCAGAAGAGGGTATCAGATCCCTGGGAACTGGAGCTACAGACAATTATCAGCTGTAGTATAGATACTGGGAACTGATCTTGGATCCTCCTCTGCAAGAGCAAAAAGGGCTTTGCCAATGAGGCATCTCTCCTGCTCTTGTACACATTATGTGCTGAGAGATCTGAGTAGTGAGATAATAGTGGAAGAGATAAATGGGTAGAGGATGTAATTTCCCTTTCCTATTGATCTGTCCATCACAGAGTTAGGTTCTCAGGACTTATAATTGAGATCTCTACATGGTCTTACAAATACTTGAATCCAACTCACTCATTTTCTGTATAGGGAATATTCTACAATGCCCTTCTAAACTCACACAGATGCTCATTTATAGCTTCCTATTGAAACATAAATTCCAACCACATCTTACCAGCAATGTTCCATGTCAGTAACTGTCCTATGCTAAAGAGAAGGCCACCATGGGCTTTGACAACCATTCTGATAGAGACCTATTCCCAGGAGACATTGCTAATATCATACATCGTTGAATGAGCTAAGTACCAATCTCTAGTAAGTGAAGTCTGAAGGACCTTTTCTATACTTTGTCTCAGGGAAACATCTTTTTACAGGAATTTGCACACAAGGAGACAGCCATGACTACAGTACACTGTGGATGTTAAAAAGTAGAGCTGTTTGAATTCACTGTTGGCTGACTTTCTGTAAGTCAACATCTTCAATATCTGGGATGCACTGGCATGAGTATATAAGTATGTGTGCAAGAGCTCTTATACCACTATATCCCTTACAAAATTAACTAACAGGCTATTTGAAGAACACAAATGTTGGGTTTTATTTTTGGCTGAATAAGTGTCTTACATACCCAGTGAGTGGACTATTTTATTTTTAAGAAACCAATGAAACAATGTTTGATATGAGTAAAACACATGTCAATAAACAGACATTTTCAAAGGATTTTTATTCTTTTGCTAGATAGTTCTTTTAGATCACATGCAAAATATCACCCTTACTTGAAAATGATCTGGGCACATTTATATTTAAAGCCCATCTGCAGCACTAGTGAGACAGCTCAGCAGGGAAGGGCATCTGCAGCTAAGTCCTGTGACCAGAGTTTGATTCTCCAGACCCACATGATGGAAGGATGAAACCAACTCCCACAAGTTGCCTTCCAAACTCTCCATGCACTGTAGCGCATTCCCTCTATTCATACAAAATGAACAGATAAAAAGGTAAACTCATTTATAAAGATGCGAAGTTGACTCTTAATCGTGTGCCCTTTAATGGACAAGAGAAATCTGTGGTAAATTTCACCCCCACCAGATATGTGCAGAGGCAACCAGAGGGTGTCACCACAAACGGTGCATGCCAGGCTATACGTGAGCTACTAAAGGAAAGCCTTTGTAAGAAGTCATGACATTCTACTTTCTCAAGTTATAAACCATGGAGTTTATTCAAATTAAATGTAGACATTTTAGAACTCTTAAAAGAAAAAATAAATAAGGCAATGTGCCCAATAACAAATACAGTAGTTTCCAGATGTCTTCTCCAACAGTCAAATTAAGTTTCACAACTATAGAGGAATCAGACCTCATCTCTACAGGGAGTTAGAGACATGGCTCAGTGCTTAAGTGTTCACTACTCTTGTAAGGGACCTAAGCTTGGTTGCCAGTATCCAGAATGAGAAGCTTGCAACCCCTGTAACTCTAGCTCCACAGAACCTACTGTTGTCTTCTGGCCTCAGGGAGCACTTGAAGTCATGTGCACGTGCCCACATTTAGACACATGTATACAAGTAATTAGAATTAAAATACTGCCCCTTAAAAAGTCTTCTGTTATTTACTGAAGTCTAGGAAACTCTATTGGCTTATTTCCTTACATCTATATGTGCTTCTTACTTCCTAGGCTTAGATGTTTGTAAGCACAGTGTGACTGCAGAACAGAGCTGTGGTGGCTGAGGTGGGTCCAATAGGAACTTGCTCAATTCTTATCTGGTGCTTTCTCATATTGGTCTTTCGTCAGTAGGTATTGTCAAATCCCTGTGCTCTACATTCTTATAAACATCAAATGTTGTGGGTATAGAAAGATGTTTCAGGGCTTAACACTTGCCCGGTCTTCCAGAGTACTCAAGCTCAGTTCCCAGCACCTATAGCAGGTTGCTCACAACGGTCTGTAACTCTGGCTTTGTAGGTCCCTGAACTCATGTGCTCATAACCACACAAAGATACACATAGATAATTAAAAACAAAATAATAAAATAAAGGTGTGTATCATTGGGCATTCACGAATAAGGAGCTGCATTGTCAGTAGCACCACCAGCTCTTTTGAAAGAATATCTGCTTTGCCCCCCCTTTCTGGAAGGACCTAATGTCTGTTCTTTCCCACAATTCCTCTGACCTTTGAACACCATCTTTGCTTACAGATGGGGTCTTTCCTAGGCTGCTGGGTTCCAATCTCCATATATTAACCATGCATTTGTGCTTTTATTTTTCAAAAAAGGGGGTGGGTCTCTGGACAGAATTATAAAAGCTTTGATTCCTCAATCAAAAAGGAGCAGTTTGATCACATGAAAGCTAATTCTTGAGAAAAAAAAACCAAACACAGAGATTCAAAGTCAAAAGGAGGACAGACAGAACTCATCAGGAGTGGCAGGAAAAGCCCTTTTCCAATCAAAGCCATGGGGTGCTGTCCCAGGAGATGGCTCAGAACATTGCTTCCCTCTACCTTTTAGTCTCTAAGGCTGCTGGATTCCTATTATTCAGTCTGTTGCATTTTTTCATTATAGGTAACTAATGTATCATTTCTATTGAATGGCAGTCTTCTACCGTTTCCTTTTGCAATTACAGCACATGATCAACTAATTTTGGATTTAAAAAGAAAATGCTACGTGATAATATTTAAAGCCAGTTTACAAAAACAAAAGCTGTCTAGAGCCCCCCCCAAATGTTATTCATAAATACTCCAAAGTGCTTCCTGTTGTGATCTTGGCTTTGGAGTATTCTGCTGGAAAATATTGGTTGTCAACGAGATAGATCCTAGAATTAGCTGGGAGACAAACCTCTGGAGAGTCTCTGAGGGAGTTTCTAGACTGAGTTGCTGAGAAGGGAAGACATACCTTAAAAACTGATATCTTTTCATGGGCTGGGATCCTGGCTTGGTACAAAGGACAAAGTGAGCTGAGCCTTGACATTCCTCCTCCTGCTGCCTGACTGAAGGTGCAGTGTGACCAGGTTCCTCATGCTCCGACCCCCATGAATTTCCCACCATGATGAACTAACTGTGAATCAAACATAAGGCTCCTCCCTCCATTTGTTTCTGTGGGGACTCTCAGTGGCCAGAAGAGTAACCAACACAAGTGTGAGCATAGCAGGGAAGAAGGAAGCCATCTGTCATGCTGCACCCTTCTGCTCTCCAAACAGCCAGCTTCCTGCAGTGAACAGAAACTCCTCTCAACTCCCTCCAGCTGGCACCTGGGCCCTCTCTGCCTACTCCACATTGGTTCTGGTATCTCTTCTATTGGAATTTCTCCTCTCACCTTGGTGAAGGTCCAAGGCAGAGCTTGTGGGTCTCACAGTAGTCTCTGTGCTGCTCATTAATAAACCAACTCAGCAAACACTGCTTCACCTGACTCCTTGGTCCCTCCCCCTACAACTCTGTGTCTGTTCCATGCACTGCAAATTCTAATTTCAGTCTTGCACATGATAGAAACTGGATTTGTCATTATGTTTTATTTAGATGTACATATGTGAACTCAAGTGTGTGTATGCACACCATGAGTGTGAGTGCTCATGGTGTCCAGAAGAGGGAGCTGGGTAACTGGGGACTAGAGTTGGGGTGGTTGTGATCCACCTGATGTGGGTGCTGGGAACTGAATCCCTGTTCTCTGCAAGCGCTCTTAACCACTTAGCCTTTCCTCAAGCTTCTGGATTCATAATTTTTGAAAGACAATTATGTCCCCAAACCGTATGCTGAAAACTATGGCAATAGGGATAAACCTTTTACACAACTATTGTAATTTAATTGGAAATAACCATGGTAGCAATCATAATTGTAACAATAATAGTAGTATTAGTATTTAACAATCAGTTTGAATAAAGAAAACATTCACAATTCACAAAGCAGATACTGAGTTCTTTTCCTTTCATTGTTTCTCATAATCATAGGCAATGTACAAATGGCACACAGGTGTATCTATATTGCAAACATGCTCCTGTCTCCTGGTATTATTCATTTTGCAGATGGTCTGGGCACTTACAAAGGCTAACTCAACTAGGGACAATGTCTCTTTGCTTTTCTTTGTTCAACAAACAGGCATACATACAGGTATATATTATATCTATAGCCCACCAAAGCTCAGAGTTTTCCCCAGTTTTGTGAAAAAAATCAAAGAACGCATAGCCTAGGAGCTATCAAGATGGCTCAGTAGGCACAATGCTTGTCTTGCAAACATGAGACAAGACAAGCCTATGGTCAGGTTCAGATCTCAAGTACGAATGTACAAAGCTGGGCATGGTATTATAGGAATGAAGACATGGGAATCCCTTCTGGCCAGATAGTTTAGCCAATTGCTGAATCAAGATTGAGCGAAGGACCCAGTATTTAAAATAAATAAGATGGGGAGAGATCAAGGAAGATACCATAGTCAACCTTTGACTTCCATGCACTTATGGACAGACATGCATGATGAACACACAGCAACATCTACAGGGGTGGTGTGTGTGTGTGTGTGTGTGTGTGTGTGTGTGTAAGTACACCCCAAATGCATTATAAATATATAATGATCAGTAAGTAGTAGTAGAACTTTGGGCTTAAAATTAGCTGCATTTGTTTTTTTAATTTTTTTTTATCTTAAAACAATCTTTTCTCATTTTACATACAGATCCAAGTTTCTACTCCCTCCCCTCCTCCTGATCTCCACACCTTCTCCTCGCCCCATCCCCGCCTACTCCTCAGAGAAGGTAAGGCTTCCCACAGGGAGTCAACAAAATCTGGCATATCACTTTGAGGCAGGACCAAGGCCCTCCCCCATATATCTAGGCTGAGCAAGGTATCCCTCCAAAGAGAATGGGCTCCAAAAGGCCAGTTCAAGCACAAGGGATAAATCCTGGTCCCACTGCCAGTGGCCCCATAGACTGCTGGAGCCACACAACTGTCACCCACATTTAAAGGGCCTATGCAGGTGTTCTGGCTGTCACTCCAGAGTCAGTGAGCTCCCACCAGCTCAGGTTAGCTGTTTCTGTGTGGCTTTCCCTAGAATGGTCTTGACCTTCTTTCCTTTCTTTTTTTTCGGGGGGGGGGTTCTCTGTGTAGCTTTGGAGCCTATCCTGGCACTTGCTCTGGAGACCAGGCTGGCCTCAAACTCACAGAGCTCTGCCTGCCTCTGCCTCCCGAGTGCTGGGGTTAAAGGTGTGAGCCACCAACGCCTGGCTTGACCTTTCTTTTTAAACAGTTGCTATGCTGTACTTCTCATTCTACAATGATAAACTCCATGACTAATGTTTTACGTGTCACTTGTTTTTTGGTTCTGTTTTGTTAGGAAGCTTTCCCTCAGACAATAACAGATGATTCAAGGCTGAATATGTCTCAGAGAGAGGATGAAATCCATCACCATGAGAACAAAGACACCAACACAAACCTAAAGACTCAGAATCATGATGCTCCCCATCATGCAGTGAGTCAAAGACCTTATGTCAATCAAGCAAAAGACAAGGGAGGCCTTAAAGTCAGGCACAGCTTTTGCCATCTCAACAGGACACTGTCATCTATAAATGTCACTCTTAAAAACTACACAATCAAGTCACAAAGACTCCTTTTAACTAAGTTTTTGATTTTTGTATAGATCTCCATTCAAAGACACCCTCAGCCATATGTGACCCAATGTACATTACATGGATTGGGCAAACTTGATAAAATACAGCTTCTGAGGCAGGTGAAATAACTTGGTGAGTAAAGTTGCCTGTTACCAACCCGGAAAACCTGATCCTGGGACCAAAATGGTAGAGGATGAGAACTGACTCCTGCATGTTATCTCCTGACATGTACACACAGACAGATAAATGTAACAATTTAAAAGTAGTGATAGAGCAAAAGCGCCCAAAGCATCCCCCCACCCCATCAACTCCAGGTACCCAACACCATCATATTACCTCACATTACCTCCCTTATACATACAGAAATGGAAACCACACATTTTAGTTCCCTACTAAGCCACATCAGAAAATTCCTAACTTCAATTGGCTCCCTATAAAGTCTTTATTTTTATTAAGAATGCCTTACATGTGTAGTGACATCCAAAGACTTTAACAATAATCCATTAATCAACCTGTCAGTAAAAGACAAATATGTTGCATCAGTTTTCAATAGAAAAAATGTAAGCACATTATTATTTCCATATATCTCAAATAATCCAAAGGAAATCTGACAAAAGTAATCTAGTATTCCTAATAAATCATTGTTCAAGAAAGCACTCACCTATATACATGTTTCTTTTCACTTAGGCTTTTCCTTGGTCCCTAATTGGATGAAGATACTTCAGCAGCTTGAATGTGAAATGAATGACAAATGTTCTCTGTGGCCTCATGAGCAAGAATACTTAGTTCCCAGCAAGTGGTAGTGGAACATTTAGGAGGTATAATCCCACTGGAGGAGATAGGTCACTAGAAGTGGGCTTGCTAGTTTTGAAACCTACCCCTACTTCCTGTTTGTTCGCTGGGAATGCTGAGGCTGGGCTCCTGCTCCTGCAGCCATTCCTTCCCCATCATGATAGACTTTATCCTTCTGGAACTGAACCAAATAAACCCTTTCTCCCCTAAGTTGCTATAGTCAGGGTGTTTTGTCACAGCAAGCTGGAAAGGAACCAAGACATTTACCAATGGGAAAGTTGAAATAATATTATTAGAAAGATGAAATAATTATGATAAATACAAAATAACTTCTTCACCATGCCCCATTAAGTTTTCTGTTTACATTAGCCTGGGATGGTATAATTCCTTGTAGATTGCTGTATTGGCAGAGATAAGTCATAATTTATCATGGTGCTGTGCGTCCCTTGCTTAAATTACCAATTATTTGAAGTCTTTATTTTGTTGCTTGTGCATTCATACACATAGACAAAGACATACCAACACACAGACAGACAGACAGACAGACAGACACACACACACACACACACACACACACACACACACACACACACACACACACACACACACATTTCCAATACAGTAACTCCTGCTGCTTCTGCAAACTTGATCTTACAGTATAGAATTATGGTTGAAATCATGCAGTTGATGGCTGGGCAGATGACTCAGTAGATATGAACTCTTGTTGAAAAAGCACAAGGACCTGTATTGTAATGTAAACAAGTCACATAAAATGCTTAACATAGTCAAGAGCAAGCCTGTAACCCTAGTGCTACTGGGGTAGAAACAGGACAATTGTTGGTGCTTGCTAGCTGCTAGCCTTGCTCCAGTTTTGCCCAGACACCTTGTACCCAGAAAAAAAGATGCAGAATAATAAAGTAGATCATCCATCTGCACATGCACAGGCATGCCACCCAAACATATATGATGCTTAACACACACACACACACACACACACACACACACACACACACACACACACACACACAAATAGGGGGATGTCCATTTGAAAGTTGGATAAACTGAAGTTACTTAGTAAAGTTAATGGTACACATAAACAGTGATATCCATAGAAAAGTTTCAAATTTACACCCTGATCCTGTGTTACCACCTATAAGTGGAAATACTCTTTCCCCTACATTTTTGAACCACTGGAT
Organism: Cricetulus griseus; assembly: GCF_003668045.3. Classification (NCBI taxonomy): domain Eukaryota; kingdom Metazoa; phylum Chordata; class Mammalia; order Rodentia; family Cricetidae; genus Cricetulus; species Cricetulus griseus. The sequence continues at coordinate 219,973,019 of NC_048597.1, forward strand.
ATTATAATTTTAGGTGTCATTTTAAAATGGTATATTTAACACTTATGCTGTTTTGGTCATGTTTACAGTTGTAAAAGTTGACTATTTGTATTTAAAAGCTATTGACACCTGTATGGAAGACAATCTGCTAACATAATTGCCTAAATTTCACATTGGTAAGTCTGGATATTATGACTTGGAAATTTACTGCAAATAAGCATGCTGCCTGTGGCTGACCAGAAGCTTTCTTGCCTTTCTGTTTATGTTTGTGTTTGATTTTGAGCATGGTGTTATTTTTTTTCCAGGAAGATTAATTTTATCATGTGAATTTTAATGCTTCTGTATACTCCACCATTTTTTCTTTTTACTTTATGCATATGTGTTCTTTGCCTATATGTCTGTGCACTACATACTGTGAAGTATGAAGTACTTGGGTACTTGGGTACAGTACTTGGGTACAGAAGTATGAAGTACCCAAGGGGGGCAGAAGGTCCCTTGAGCTACTTTGGTTGGCCATTCTCTTCACCGTGATGTCAGTCCTCTAAAAGCACGAACCAATATATGTCTTTCCTCTCATAAGATTTTCTGCCACACACTTTGTCATAAAAAACAATAGGAACTCTTATAGTTGTTACCAAATCTGATGATTTTAACAACTAATATATAATCTAACTATATTAAGTTACATTTTCTGCAAAATATAGTTATTACTGGTCTCAATGCTATATATAGCTTCTGTTGTATTCTTTAGTCTTATTATACATTTGCAACATGAAAACATGGATCTTATGTTATTTTTCTATCACAGTGATGACATAGCTTAAAAATCAACTTAAGGATGACAGATCTATTTTGGTTCATGGTTTCTGAGCTCTCCATCCATGGTCAGCTGCCTTCATTGCCTTTATTTTTATGGGAAGGCAAGAGAGGAATGGCAAACAAACAAACAAACAAGAAACCACCACCAACAACAATAACAACAAAAAAGGGACATCACAGAAACCAGAGCACAAACAGAAAGAGAAAATTAAGCCAGAAGAAAGGTAAGGTGTTGTCTCCACAAGCATACATCAAGGACCCACTTCTTCATTTCAGCCTCATCCCTTAATATTCTGTCACTTTCTAGAAGTTCATCAAATTATGAACTCACTAATGCACTGATACAAAACAAAGCTCAACCTTCATTATACAAGGACTTCCCAAGCCCATCTATCACAAACTAAGTCATTAGCAAATAGCCTTGAGGGTAGTTTAAATTCTAACTATAACAGATTCTAAATTCATTTTTTGACTTATGACATTTTAAAACATCATGTTCATGCATGTATGGCTGTGTGAGTACATGCCACATGTGTGAGAGTGCTGAGGAAGCCATAAGAGAAAGTTAGACCATCTAGAGCTGGGGTTATGAGTAGGTATGAACTGTGTTTGATGTTACATAGCCAGGAGACAGAAGTAGGGAAATTTTGAGCTAGAGGCACCTGAGGTATGTAATGAGATCTCATTTCAAAATAAAACAGAAAAGTTTCATAAAATGCTAACCGCAGCAGGTTTAGTTATAATTACCCGAAACTGAAAACTAACAGGGTATTTCCCAAAGATACTAATAAGCTTATAATCTGCCTTTGAATATTATTTACCAGATAAATAAATGAATTACTAAGTTGCAGAATTATATAGATAAACCTGATATTCATACCTTTAAGCTAAACAAATTGATCTAAAAAACTACATAATATAAGGGTTAGGATGTCTTTATTCAGATAAACACCAGCTAAACACAAGCCAGAGAGAGAGAGTGCCCTGAGGCAGCAGGCTAGGGAGCCCAGAAAGAGAGCACTCCCATGTCTGTCCCCTCCTTAAGAATTCCCCATCCTGAACCTCCCCTGACCATGCCCTCACAGGCTAGTCAGGCATACCTGTAGCCTGGCTCCTAGGAGGCGGGGCTACAGTGTCTCCCTACAATATAACATCATTTGAGTAAGTTGGCAATCTTCCAGAAGCAAAATCTTGAAGAGAATAAAAGGTGAATTTGGGGATGCAGGCAGGGATCTTGGCTATCTGAAGCAAGGAGGATTTTCAGAATGGGGAAAAAAATGGTTCTGTTTGATAGTAACACGCTGCACATGTAGCATGAGCTTTTTTAAGCCCAATACCGTTTCCAGTAGAAAGAGTAAATCCTCAGGTATCCAATATAGTTATTGATTATTTAAAAGATAGATGGAATCTAAGACAAAGTCAGGCTGTAATAAGAGAACCTACTGTATTAAAGTGGACCAAGCACTCTCACTAAGTTCTGTGGCCTGACACAAAAGACTGCAGCAGTGAATATAGGTGGTAGGTTGGTGGTTCAAGGTACTGAATAGAAGCATTGTTCTCCAGTTCCTATGGTTGCTTCCCATAAGGTACCATGTGAACAACTACAAACACAGTTACAGAAACACCATATAACAAGGAATGAAATGAGTGGGGACAAGGAGCATCCAGGTTTCTTACCACTCAAGTGGGAATTTACCCATGAGTAAAAGAGAGAAGCTAGATCAAACCGAAGCTCTGCAAGCTAAGTTCAGAGCCATCAGTGGGAGTTTAGGCTTAGCTTAAGAGAGACAGTCTGTTATAAAATAGAACATTCTGTAGTGCCAGGTAATGAACAATACCAGTCCTTACAAAATTGGTGGTATTTCAAATAGACATACGAGTCAAACACAGAAATCTCTGAATCACCAAATAAACATACCAGTGTTGGATTAGAATCCAAAGTTAAAAAAATCAATATATGTAATGATTCACATTGATCTAATACATAATAAGAGATAGAAAGGACAAGATGCACTCACAGAATTCAAAAGAATTTATGGAAGGAAATGTCCTTAGTGATCAACCCTATGACCTAAATCTTTATCTGTGAGGTCTTTCCATGGAATTCTTCTCAAGAACTACTTGATGGAAGGGAAAAAAGAGAAGAATAACTTTACAGAGAGGATAACAGGTGTCACACCCAACAACTGATGGGAGGCATTATTTACAAGGATAAATTAAGAAAATCATCTGTGTCCTCACTGTATATATAAAGATGGCCTTTAATTTTGCCTCTGTAGTTTTATTCTCCCAAACCCTCAGCACTAATTTTTTTCTGGACTCAAGTAATGTCTGAGGGAAAAATGAGCCAAATTCCCACAGAGAAACATCCTACAAAATACTTGACCAATATGTCTTAAAATGCCCAATACCATCAAAACAAGTCTGTGCCACTGCTACCGTGACATGAATGCTAAAGAAATCCAAGACCTATGTGGAGTGAAATCCTACCTAGCAGGAGAACCAGAAGAGAAAACAATGTCAGATTGAGTTAGAACAATAGATTTGGCCTGGCATGATGACAGTTTTTAATACCAGCATTTTGGGAGGCTGGTAGAGTTCCAGATCTCCAGGCAGGTAGAGTTCCAGGCTGGCTTAGTATACATAGAGTTCCAGGCCAGCTAGAGATACATGGTGAAATTCTGTTTCAAAAATGGTAATAATAAAGTTTTAGAAGGCAATTAAAATGGGACTGAGAAGGCAGCTCAATGAGGACCTAAGTTCCAATTCCTGGAGTGCCTATAAGTGGATTCAGCAGTGAGTATCTGAAGTCTCTGTGCTTGAGGAGGCAGAGTCAGGAGTCTACAAAAGCATGAAGACCACCTAGCCAGCCAAACCATGAACAACAGCAACAAAAGGGACCCTGTCTCAAACAAGGCAGAAAGTGAACTCAAGCCAAAGGATGTCCTCCCATCCCACACATATAAAATATCAACCATTTAGAAGACAAAGAAGATCAGCCAGTGTCAGTGGAGACAGCAGACATCCATACCACAAAATGAAAAACATACCCAGTCAAGCAGAGAAAATCCTGTTGATTCCTCCTTCTTGGTTCAGCTGCAGATTTCTAGGTGAGCTGGACCAGTGGAGAATTAGTAAGACAGTGGTGACAGTGATAGAGAGGGCTCAGGCAAAGGATGGGGTGATGCCCACTATGGGAAGAAGATAGGTTTAAAATTGAATTTGATTTCAATGATTTGATGTGCACCAGGTATTAATAGCTGTGTCAATGAGACAGAGTTTAAGTTACAAGGTGGTCCAAATTTTAGTAAGATGAGTCAATGGAAAATGACAGGATGTGTGGACACATGGGGAAGGGCCTAGGCCCTTTGGGGAGCCCCTTTTGAGGGCCTTACCCTGCCTGGGGAGTGGAGGGGGGATGGCTAGGGGCAGGTGGGATGTTGGGGGGGATGGGGAGGGAGAGGGGGAAGGGATTGACATCTGAAGCAAGCTTGTTCCTAATTTGAACTAATAAAATAAAAAAAATGACAGGATGTGGATAGTAACATACAATTCAACAGAGCAGTGATTAGCAAGAAACAAAGTCACTTAACCTTCCTACCCTCCCAAGGTGAGGCTTTGATAAACTAGTTACTGAATAAAAGATATGTGAGCTGTGCTATTGTCCTTATCCATCAGGAGCTTGTGACTGTGCATCAGCTGGGATAAAGGAGGTGCACAACAGGATCGCCTTTTATTTATTAATATCAAGAAGCTATTATTCTCGCTCAGAATGGGCCATTGAGCATAGTGCCAGCTACTTGCTGCCCATTCTCCTGTTTACAAAGCCCACTGGAGTACAGGCCTCAGCCTCTACCACCATTCTCCTTGACATTTCACTCACCTGCTTTTCTCCCCTATCACCTGCCTCTGAGAGAGTGTAGCCACGGAATTGTAGATCAACTTAATAGCAGGACAGTTGATGCGGCCACTACCATCTGCTTATTTATGGCCTCAGCAGAGGAGGAACACAAAGAACATGGTTTTTCCAAAGGAAGGCTGACCAATCAGCACCAATCAGTTTCTGAAAAGGGCAACATCACCTCTTCCCAGGACCCAAACAGCAAAGTCAATGTCAGAATTCTGTTCAATGTTAGAATATAAGGAGACACGAACATTGACAGAATTTTATTTCATTTAGAAAAGAGAAAAAAAGAAAAAAAATCAATGTATTTTTAAAATTATTTTTGAACATTTCATCCATGTATATAATGTATTTTTGAACAATTCATCCATGTATATAATGTATTTTGATCATGTTTACCTATATCACCTTCTCTCATATCTTTTGTCCAACCCACTGACTCCTTCACAGCTAGTTCTCAGTCTACTTTTATGTCTACTGTCTGTCTGAGGGTGCGTGTGTGTGCACCCTACTGAGTTTAATAAGGATTGCTTACACTGGTGAAGGGTTACTTACAAGTGTCTACACCGCTGAAGAGAATATCTCTCCTTTGCTCTACCAGCATCTGTTAACTAGCAAACAGCTCCTCCTAATAACCTTGTCTTACAGTGGATGGCAGGTGCTGCAGAGATAAATAACTAGTTTAAGTCACCCACTCTAAGGCTAACACCCCAGAAGGGTCACGAAGTGTCTGGGGGAGGAGTGCTTCAGAATAGAGTCTTTGGTTCATGACAGGACCATCCTGAGGAATTCATCACAGCCATGGTTATCCACACAAGACTCACACCAGAGCCTGTCAACATCCTATCACAGATGGGGAGGGGCTCATGAGACCCCATCCCACCCTGAAGAGTTACTGGCCACTAATGTTCCATATTTTAAAATAATTTCAAAATTTAAAATTGGGCAAAAATAAAAATGGTAATAATAATTCATGAACACAGTTCTGATTTTGTTGCTTATTACCTTTTGCTAGTCTTTTGCTCTCTTAACTATGTGTCTGTGCTCTTTTCTGTTCTGAACCACTCAAATATGACATACAGCGTAGCTCTCTGGCTCTTGCACTTCATGAATATTTCCTGGCAATGGGGATGTTCTATTATACTGCACCAATGCAGCTGACACTCTCATAAATTTACACTAATACCGCACTTTGTCTAACTCACCATTAATTTCCCCCTTTTGTCAGTTGGTTGAGTAATGGGCTTTCTAGAATTTCCAAAAGTTCTTTGAATTGAGATCTTCAGAGGAGGAGAGACAATCCGAGAAAGCACACATCGGAGGTTGTAGGGAATTGAATTCCTCTAATGTAGCAGTGTGCAAAAGAGACCCGTGGAGTTACAGAGAACCTTTGTCACCTCAACCTGTGTCTTGTTATTGGTTTTGCCAATAGTTATGAGGTGATCAAAAAATCAAATAAATAAAAACACAGAAATATGACCTTAAATAGCTTCCTGGTGTAATTGTTCTTCTAGGAGAACTTCCTATAAGCATGGTAATTATGACCATTTCAAGGTATGTTTGTCCAGGAAGAACTCCAGGTGGTGTCTATGATTCAGTTCACTGCCAAGCACAAGACTGCATTGCTGAAATTCAAGAGCACAGAGTGGGCTCAAGCTGGCCATTTTTTCATCACACCTAATAACACCCTCTTCAGCTCTCTCTCTCTCTCTCTCTCTCTCTCTCTGTGTGTGTGTGTGTGTGTGTGTGTGTGAGAGAGAGAGAGAGAGAGAGAGAGAGAGAGAGAGAGAGAGAGAGAGAGAAAGAAAGAAAGAGAATGGTGTATACATGGTGTTATGTGCAGGTATGCCTGTTGCATAAATGAAAACAAAAGGAGGTCTCCCTTCATCATTCTTCCATATATTTTTGAGGGACAGTGTCTCCTGAACAAGAGCACATGTTTCTCAGCTAGGTTCTATCAAGCACTTCAGTATAGTGATCTCTCAGCTTCCTGTGGCCTGTTTTATGGTGTCAAGCCTCTTTACCATGATGCACCCTATCTGTCTTGAACTATATGCCCAAATAAAGTGTTTCTTTCCTATGTCACTTTTGGTCATCATGTTTTATCACAGCAACAGAGAAGTAATTAAGATACCCATGTTTCTTTTTGCCCTTTTGAGGTTCCCAAGAATAATGTCCTGAATACTATCTGAGTATGAGCACAAAACATCTTGTTCCATGTCAACTTACATTTTCACACTGGAACCAATTTTCTTTTTAGGATACTTTAACTTTTACAAGCAAAGTACAGTTTTGGTGTAAAATATAACAATCACGAAAAGTGGAAAAAAATCCCAAATCTGTGCATCATTATTTGTAGGGGCCAAGAACTTACATGAAAAGAAATAATAAAAGAGAAACAAAGGACACAACACGCCTAGATGATGGAGCAGAGCCACCAGGAAGCTGCCCATCTGTCTGCATGGTTTGGGAGCATCCCTGGCAGGTGGCAGAAACATGGAGTGATGACCTCTGGAGAGCCCCTTCCCGAACTGTGAACAAATGAAACTGAGGAAAAGCAGAGTTAATAGAGTAATTAATTCCTCCTCTGATTGTGTCTTCTCAGTCTCTCTCCCTGGATATTTAAAATAATTGTATTAAAAGGAAGAGCAAGGCATTTTCAGAATAATTACTTCTGTGTTTTGATTGGCTGTACTTCAATACAGGAGGGAAAAAAGACCCCCTGTTCTCAAAAGAATGTGATGAGGAGAGATGTTATTAGATTAATTAATTCATTGCTCTGATTGCTTCTTGTTCGTTAGCACCAATGTAGGGAGAAGAAAGTTCATAAACGGAGTTCATTGTATTTTTGCTTCTGAATTATGTTGTACTAAGAAACTTTTGCAAGCTGACTATAAAAGGGAAAAGTCTATGTATTTCTTCATTGTGATTTCTCTTATAAAATAGAAAGTAAAAGATGGTGCATAAATTGTAATCTGTAGTTTCAGGTGAGTGTTTTCATGTCATGTTTCCCAAGCTTTTAAATTAGGCTAACCAAACACTCATTTTTAATTTCTGTCTAACTTTTTCATGCACAATGGGAGAAACACAAGATGTCACCTCAGGAATGTAGACGTCTCTAAAAGCAAGTGCAGTGTGAGCCATTGTCAAAGGCAGAGGAGAAAGACCCTCCTCTTCAAGAATGTGGATTCTGTCCAGGTATTTATTAATCAACTCAACATGTGTTCTGCTATGTGTTATTCTACAATATAGTCAAAACTGTAAAGAAACAAAGCAGAACCAAGAGCAATTTGCCAACATACATTCAAGATACATGTATGGAGTCAGTTGCCACTCATGAAATACATGGTATGTAAAGATTCTCAAGACTATAATACTCAGGGCTGGGGGTGTGTCTTGGCTGGTAGAATGCTTGTCTAACATAAAGTGAGTTCTGAGTATGACTTCAGGCACTACAATCTGGGCATGTATATGTCTGTAATCTCAGCATTTGGGAAACAGAATTAGGAGTTCAAAGTCGCTCTCTGCTACATAGTGAGTTGGAAGCTAGCCTGGTCAGTCTGAGAACTTGTCTTAAAAAAGTAAAAGTATGACACTCAAAGATACAGGGAAAAGTTGATTTCATTTGGAAAAGAGAGTGTGGAGATTACCTGTTGCCATGGTTTGGCATGTCAAAGTGCTTCCTTCAGGGCTCCTAAATATTGAATGGCTTTTCTATAGGCATGATGGGAAGTGGCATAGAGTCCTCAGAAGGTGAGGTTTAGTAAGAAGTAATTAAGCCAAGGGGAGTGCTGTCCTCAGAAGGGACTGGGATGGTTTTAAGGGGAGACTGGTTAGTTTTCATGAAAGGGAAAGAGAGTCGGTCTGACCTTCTTTGGTCTCACTATGATTCTGGCCTTGCTGTGTAATCTCTCACTCTTGCACATTCTCCTCTGAGACTGTCTTCTGAGGTAATGCAATTCAACAAAGAGGACTCGGCAGAGCCAGTGCTATCTGTAGAGTAGAGCTGGGCTCCAGCAAAATATGATAGCTCTAAAATAAATCATACAAATACAACAACCACCATGACTCTGAGCAACCCAGTTGCCCCTCTTTTGTCTCTTGTCGCTTGTTCTAAACAGCTTTGCTTTCAAGATTCAAGCAGGTGTGGAGGATGGGGGGGGCTTGTATGTCTATGTAGGGTCTGTATACTTTTTAAAAGCACATTTCTAAGTCCTCCAAGCATTAGCAGCTACTCAAGGCAGTGTTCTGACAGTAGCAGATATAGACCCAAAGACAGAAGAGTCAAGTGTGTGGAATGTGGAGCAAAGGAATGCAGAATGCAGAGATCATGCATGGTGGCAAAGAAGCATCACTGAAGACATGGAAATTGCTCATCTAGTGGTGTCCTGAGAATTTAATGAGGTATAGGTGCAGAAAGTGTTTTGAAACATGGATAATTTGATAATAGCCATTATTTCTTCCATGTTGATTAAACATGTTCTCTTTGAAGTGACTTTAAAATTCCTTATAATTACATGTATTAACAATACTATTTTAGGAGACCTCAAGGCTTAATTCCACGGAAGCAAGTGCCAGCATTATCCCTGAACAGCACACAGTCTGAGAAAGAAGCAAACTGGACAAGAAAAAAATGTGAATGAATGGATAAGTTATGTATTAAACACTTCACTGGAGGAGAACAGGCTGGAAGATGACTCAGTATATAAGAGTACTTGCCGAGCAAGTGTGAGGACCTGGATTTTAATTCCCAGCACCCATGTAAACCTGGTAACATCTATGAGCCCCTGTAAACTCCCTGATGTGGGGGCAGAAATAGGAAAATCCTGGGAGCTTACTGAGCAGATAGCCTAAGCAAAATAGCAAGATTCAGGATCTGTCTCACAGAAATAAGGTAGAAAGTCATAAATGGAGTCAGATGATGCACGTCTCTGGCTTCAGTGTTTACATGTGTGGATACACATACCCACAAACACAGCATAAGATACAAGTACAGAGATTTAGACTCCCCAACCATAACAACTACAAAGTAAATTTAACAGGGAAATAAAGTGGCCTAATACATACTACCAAAATTTTTGGACACCATGGAGCTTCTGATTCAAGATTGTAGATTATACATCCCGAGGCTAAAATGGAAGGGGTGAAAAACTCAAACCAATTACTGTTATTTTCTCGTTCGTAACATATTGAGTGCAGCACAGATTATCTAGGAGGTCTCTGCCCACCAAACCCCACATGCATACACAAGGCAGAAAGAAGACACACTCTGAGAATGGGAGACTTTTTCTATGTTCACGTGGGAACACTTGGGATGGACAACCTGGTGTTATGGTGTTGTCTGTGCTCATCTACTAGTGACACCATATGGCATGTCCTCAGTGGGAAGGTTCTCATGAGCAACCAGACAGGAGAATTCCTGAAAACTTTCCAGTCTTAGTGCCACAGCAGGGGATTCCCACAGAAGGCACTGTTGTAAACAGGGCTGTGCCCCAGGGTTGGAAAATCACATGGTCCTTGTGCCAGTTTGTTCTTATGTCGACTCAACACAGCTAGTGTCTTGTAGGAAGAAGAAATCTTAACCTAGAAAATCCCTTCATATGATTGGACTATGGGCTCATCCGTAAGGCATTTTCTTGATTGGTGATTAGTGTTGATGGGCCCGGCTCACTGTGGCCAGTGTCACTCCTGATCGGGTAATTCTAGACGGTATAAGAAAGAGGGCTAAGCATGCCATGGATGACCAAGCCAGTAAATATCACTCCTCATGGCATCTGCATCAGCCTGTGCATCAGCTTCTTATATTTGAGTTGCTGTATTGACTTCCCCAGTAAGGGAATGTGACAAGGAACTGTAAGCTGAAATAAACACTTTCCTCCTTTAGTGGCTTATGGTCATAGTTATGGCCATTATCACAGCAATAGGAACCCTAACAAGACAGTCCATAAGGTCAGACTGCCTTTAGACTTGAGGAGAAGCATGAACTTAGAACTCAGAAAGCTGGAGATTGAGGAGACATGACTAAAAAGAACTGTCATAGCAGTAAAACCCAAGAGGGGAAAGGGACCTTGTGTGAACTCATTGGCTCACATCCCCACTGCCCTACACAAAGCTTTTGGTGCTTCCAAACATTAGTTTAAAATACTGAAAACAGCAGCTGAAGAGGTATCTCAGTTGGTAAAGTGCTTGCTTTAGAAGCATGAGAGTATAGGTTTGAGCCCAGAATCCACATTAGAATAAAAATTCAGGTGTGGTGATACGCATATGTAATCTCTGAGATGGAAAGTGGAGGCAAGAAGACCCTTGAGGCTTACTGTATGGGTGGAGATGGGAAGAACCCTGGGCCAATCTGATTAGTTATCCTAGTAAGATAGTCTGCCGAATAAGAATAATAAGAGACTAGGTGAGGAGGCAGAAACAGAGGCTCCTGAGAATGTCATTTGGTCTCCACAACCATGTCTACACACATGTAGGAAAGAGAGGGGGGAGGGAGAGAGAGAAAGAGAGAGAGGTGGAGGGAGGGAGGGAGAATAGTACACAATGAGCTGAAATCCATGTAGATGGTAACTGTCAATGAAGATGGGATCAGTTGATGGACACAGTGACTCTGGAAAAACACAGACCCCAGATCTTTGTTCTATGTCTGTCGAGTAATATCATCCATTGGAGTCCTTGGTCATTTTGGTCTTGGAGTTTGTCTCTTAACCATCACACCTACAACACAGGCACTCTCTTTCATTGTTGTGCCTGTATCACGAGCTGCATCAATAGCATGAATAGCAGCTGATCACTTGTACGATTCCTTGACCAGAAGATAGACAACTCTGTGCTCATCCTTTCTCTTAACCAAAGCCTTGCTTTCTTTCAGGGTAGATTTCTCTGTCCAGGCCTCTAATTGTAGATCAATAGGATAAAAGCCATTTCCAAAACTCTGCAATCACAACTTTGCTCTCAACAGTTAATCTTCAAGGGGATAAATAAATAACCTATTATTTATGTCTCCAGTATGAATGTAGCTTTGGGTGTTAGTCACCTGGGTAGGACACAGAGTCATCATGGAAACAAGAGCGGGTGTGCCTGTGAGGTATATACCAGATGATAATATTTGGGGTGTGTTGACTTACCCTACATTAGGCCATATCATGACTCGTGTTGGAGTCCTAGACTTCACTGAAGAGATAAAGGGATCTGAGCATATGCATTTACTGTTCTCTGCTTCCTGACTGTGGATGCAGTCTGACTCATCATCTCAAGCAGCTGCCACCCACCCCCATGATGGACTTTGTAGGCTGAAATAAACCCTTCTTTAAATTGCTTTGTCAGGTCAGCCAGAAAAGTTTCTAATGCACTTCGGTTTCCTACATATATACTTTTATCTCAAGAAAAGAATATGTGGAAAAGTACAACTCTTTCACTTTGAATAACTCATGGGCAAACACAGGTGTGTGTGTGTGTGTGTTTGTGTGTGTGTGTGTGTGTGTGTGTGTGTGTGTGTGTTTCTAGCAAGATCCTTTCCACAATCCTCTTTAAGAAAGGAGACTCATAGTTTCATTGAATCCTACCAGAATGTAAAAAGAAAATCAGCTTCCACCATGAGTACTAAACATATTTTATGAAAATCCAAATGGTTGGTGGCAGTTATTCAGGCTGTTTGATATTCTTTGTACAGCCCTTCCCACCCACTGATGTCCATTTTTAAAGCTGTTCTCCCTTTTCCCTTTGAGATCCCCACAAACCTCTATAGTGAAGCTTATCTATTATTGTAGGGAAGCTTGGTGTATCAGGAAAAGAACAACAGCCTAGAAAATCTCTATCCTAACCATGGCCAAACAATAGAACAGAAGGTGTTTTTCTGAACTCTGAACAATGGGCAGGAAAGGATAATTTCAATGTGGAGCCAAGCAGTTTGGATTGACAACAACATAAATCAGCTTTGACAATGTACCTACTTTGCCAAGTTCACTCATTCATCCAAATTAGAAAGTAGAAGCTTGGGATCCAGGTACTGGCAATTGAAGAATAGAAGACATGTTTGGGAAAATCGGCTTGTGTGTAACATTGTAGAGAGGCTACAAAATGATGTAGTATTTGGTTGAGCTGTTTGCAAAATCACCAACTCTCTTTGTCTGGGTCTGTGATTAAACCGCTTCCCTTTTTTTTCTTATTTCATGTATTGGTTTGTGGGTAGAAACTGGGAACAAACTAAAGTAGGATTAGTGTTCTAATGCTGAGAATGAAGTCATAATTCTGAGAGTAAGCTGGAAAAGTTAGTGTTGTTTGGTAGCAGGGAGTGAAGCTTGGAGAATAATAAATTCATCTAGCTCAGATGCCAACCACTGGAATTAAATGATTACTGCTAGAGTAAAAATAATATTTGCAGGTTCCTTTTACCCACCCAGCAGTTTGCCAATAGGAGGAGAAAATTAGTGATATTCAGTATGATGTTTAATCAAAGACAACCCTCTTTGGATGACATTTTCCCTGCCTGTAAATACGAATTGAAGAGAAAATATATTCAATGTTGGGCACTCATAGGGTCTTACAAACCCTTACCAGGAAGCCACTGTACAGTTATGAAGACAATTGGACTGAAGGAAGATATATGACTTCAGTAACATTCGTGGGTTGCAAATGTCACCTGCAAACATGTTGGCACACGGCACTTATTTCACTGGGTTGGAGCCCAGATTTTCCCTTCTCCTTCTAGTGATATTGCTTAAACAGTTTTAAGACAATTACCACCCCTCTCTCAGTGATTCCAAACTCTAGCTATATCTTTTACATTAGTTACAGGATTGTTTTTGAAAACATCAAAAGAATCCATGCCGCTCTTTTGTCTTTTGATGCTTTATATTAACGAGTATTTGATGTAGAATTCAAAGTGTCTCATGATCCAACTCCAAAATACTTTTCAGCCCTAGCCTGGAAGTTAGGAGACACTGTAGAGTTCCTGGGTGCTGATAACTAGCAGTGTGTCCTTGGAGTGACCTTTCTCCTTTAGTGAGCAAACTTACCCAATGCCAAGAGGAAAACCAAGGGGGACGGGGGAGAGGAAAGGGGATACCCCAGCTAACTTCATGATCAATAATTCAAGTTTTCCTATTAATGTGCTAATTTCAGACCCCGTTTTTTGTTTTCTGTTTTGCAAGACAGGATTTCTCTGTGGCTTTGGAGCCTGTCTTGGAATTTGCTCTGTGGACAAGGCTGGCCTTAAATTCACAGAGATCTGCCTTTCTCTGCCTCCCAAGTGCTGGGATGACAGGTGTATGCCACTACCACCACCAAGCACTCAGACCCTTTTTTTAAGCATCATTTTTTCTCACAAATACAATACACTACTGGCATTCAGTACCCCAACTCAAAGGCAACTTTTACAAATAAAACTTGAGTTCTCCAGACAAGTGTGGTTGTCCTTGATCTTTGCTTTACAACCCCTTAAGCTACAATTGTTGTCACATTATTTTTTTTAAATTTCCTGGCCCATGGCTTCACTGTCAAAAGTAGCAACAGAGTGGATATGCTAGTGCGATGTTTAATGGCAAGTAAACAACACAAACTGGAATTATCTGAGAAGGGAACCTCAACTGAGGAATTCTCCTAATTGCCTTATTTGATTGGCAAGACCCACCCCAAATGTGTGTGGCACCTTCTGGTAGCAGCCCAGACAAGAAAATGGCATAGCAGAAGGAGCCTGGTTTGCCTTTTTCTTGCTTGGCCTTCAGTTCTGCCAAGAAGTTGATTTACTCTGTTGATCATTCCTCCTGACGTCAGAACCAGCCTTTACAGGCTTCCATTGTTGACAATGGACCAGCAGCTCTCAGGAATCCTCCATGTTTGCATGCCAGATTGGGATTGCTGAGACATCTGGCATGGATTGAGTAACTGTTGGATTTTCAGCCTCTTCAGGGTGAAGCAGACACCATGGGATGCACCCAGTCTCAAGGACTGAGAAACTACAAGGTTCTCAGCATCTCAGGGGTAAGGCCACTGTTGTTATTATTTCACTGTAAGCTGGTTTAATACATTCTTCATGTACATATGTGTATACACATAGCCTGTCAATTCTGTTCCCTTCGAAAACCCTTGCTAACACAGATGTCTGCACTGGGAATAGAAGAGCAGACACAAGTTATGGCAACTTCAAAACTGCAGGGGCACAGAAAGGCAGCCTGCCTCCCATTGCCAGAGGAGCCAACATAAAACAATGGCACAATATGAATTATCAGATGTTGCCAGCTTGATTCATACATTCTTTACTGCGAAGCTCCTAAAAAAACCTCTATGGGCATAAGATTTACATCAAAATTTGGAATTCTAGAGAGTTTTAATCAGAGGTGGACCTTGGGGCTGTTTTAGCATAATGTCTAGATGTAGCAGAACAAAAACTAGTAGCCAAGAGAAATGAGGTCATATCCACTTTAGCTTCATTGTGTTCCCTACATCCCCAGTTTTCTCCTCATGCAACCCTCCACCAGCTCCCATCTCCTCAGGAAACATATTTCTCTGACAGGTTTATCCAACCTGTGATTCACCCCCCCACACACAGAACAATAAGCCTATGAGGTTTTGTTGTTGATGGTTTTGTGTGATTCTCATGCATGAATTTTAGTAGACTCCAATGCTCTGGCAAATGTCAGAAGATTGGACATTTCTGCTCCCATATCTCAGGAAAGGAGCTTATCTCATTCTCCAGCCACCTATTTAATAACTCATCACCTCCTGTTAGCTCCCTGCAACCATTTCTTCCTTTGAGCCAACTCACAATTACTCCTAGGAGCTGCTCAGAACTACAGGTCTTATAGCTCATCCCGGAGTAGTTGGGGCGGTGGGGGTGGGTGGAGAATACTTGTAACAGATCAGCCCTCATCATTGATTCATCACATCATTGATTAGTACATCATATTCCGACAAGCATGGTATGTAATATCCACTCGTAAGTGGATATTAGACATAGAGCAAAGGATAACCAGCCTACAATCCACAACACCAGAGAAACTAGGAAACAAGGAGGACTCTAAGAGAGACATACATGGTCCCCCAGAGAAGGGAAAAGGGACAAGATCTCCTGAGCAAATTGAGAACACAGGGGGAGTGGGGAGGGAGGGAGGAAAAGGAGGAGGGGAGAAAAGGGGAGGAGAACATGAGGGACCAGGAAGATCAAGTTGGGGGAAAAATAGAGATCGAGAACAAGAAAAGAGAAACTGTAATAGAGGGAGCCATTATAGGGTTAAAGAGAAATCTGGCACTAGGGAAATGTCTAGGGATCTACAAGGATGACCCCAACTAAAAATGTAAACCATAGTGAAGAGGGTACCTTAAATACCCTTCCCCATATTGAGATTGATGACTACCTTAAATGCTATCATAGAACCTTCATCCAATAGCTGATGGAAGCAGAAGCAGAGATTCATAGCCAAGCACTGAGTCAAACTCCTGGAATCCAGTTGTAGAGAGGGAGGGATGGTGAGGAAATGGGTCAAGACCAAGCTAGGGAAACACACAGAAACAGTTGACCTGAGCAACTGGAAGTTCATGAACCCCAGTCCAACAGCTAAGAAATCAGCATCAGATTGAACCAAGCCCCCTGAGCATGAGTGTCAGTTGGAAGGCCTGAGCAATCTATGGGGCCTCTGATGGTGGAACTAGTATTTATCCCTAGTGCATGAATGGACTTTGGGATCCCATTCACTATGGAGGGATACTCTCTCAGGCTAGATACACAGGGTCCTGCCCCAAATGATATGTCAGACTTTGATGATCCCTCATGGGAGGCCTCTCTTTCTCTGGGGAGTGGATGGGGGTGAGATGTGGGGTTGGTGGGGGCATGGGAAGACAGGAGGGAGAGGGAACTGGGGTTGGTATGTAAAACATATGCTGTGAATATATGTTTCTCTTTTTAGTTGATGAATAAATGCTGACTGGCAAGTAGCCAGGCAGAAAGTATAGGCAGGAGAATGCTTGGAAGCAGACTAGGAGAATGCTTGGAAGAGGAAGGCAGAGAGACACCATGTAGCCACCAAAGGAGTTAAATGATGGAACATTACAGGTAAGCCACAGTTTTGTGGTAATACATAGTTCAAAGAGAGAGCAAGACAATAAGAAGCTGGAGTCATCAGCCAAACATCTTATAGTTAATCTAAGCCTCTGTGTATTTATTTGGGACTAAACAGCTATGGGACGAGGCAGAACATAAACCTCAGTCTACATTGTATGCTAGAAGTATATGTCATTTTTTAATATTAAAGGAGTCCATGGTTAAGGGTCTTTGCTTTGTGTTTGGAGGGTTGAAACAGTTCTTGACTATGTCTTTTGTTTTTGCCCTCGATGCCTTTTGTGTTATAAGATAACCATGTGTCTGTGGGGACGAAGACAGAAGGCTATGGCTTAAAAGCAATGTGTTGGAATGTGTTGGGTGTCAAGTTGACAAGGGGTAGAGAGGTGATAGTATTAATTGTCAACTTGACGGACTCTGGAATTCCCTAGGGGACAAGTCTTCAAAAATATGTGAGGGATTATCAGTCTTCTATGTGGACCTGTGGAAGGTTTTGCTTATGAGGTTAACTAAAGTGGGATAACTAACATTAAAAGTAGGAGGCCTCATTCCCTGAGCTTGTAGAAAAGGGGAGAGCAAACTGAGCATAAATATCAAATGACATGTGTACCTTGAAAAACACAGTGTGATTAGCTGCCTCTGTTCCCTGCTCCTGTGACTTCTCCACCATGATACACTGCATGTAAAGCAAAATAAATGATTTGTCTCTTAAGTAAGTTCCTTTTGGGACATTTTACCACAATGATAGGAAAATAACTAAGACACTTACTAATCTTTAGCATTCCTCAATGCTGAATCACTTCGCTCAAATAATGCCACTATTGCAACTTTACTAAAAGATGATTATTTTCAATAGAAGATTCTAGAATCCATCTTAGTTAGTATTTGCTATAAGAAAACACATAGAAAATTGGGTGTAAACTTTTGGAAATAAGTCTGAAGACTGTCCCTTGTGATAAGACATTATGACAGAAATTCCCTCTTTGAGAAATTGTATCATCTCTTGATTCCTGTGTGGTACACCAGCTCATGTACCCCTAGTGTGACGTAGACACGGTTAGCACCTATGTAAAGGAAGAAGAGACTGTTTGTGTTGTAGAAGGAGATGTGAAGAGTGGCATGGACAGCATTCAAGAGTTAAAGGACCATGCAGTGCACAGGAAAAGAAAGTAAAACTGGAGTAAGAAGGCAAAGCTATCTGGAGAGAAGCACTGTGGGTGTCAACAGCTCTCTGTTACAGGCCTAGGTAAGGCTCCTCTTTTCATGAAGTGACACCGATTATTTTAACTGTCAACTTGACACAACCTAGAATAGTTGGAAGAGAGTCAACTGAGCAATTATCTAGATCAGGTGGGCTCATGGGAAGATGTGGGGGTGGGTATCTTGATTGTTAATTGATGTATGAAGGTATGAAGGTGCTCATTTTAGGAATGTCTATTTACCATGCATAGGGTGTCCTAGACAATGTAAGACAATAACAAACTCAAGGAGAGCAAACAAACAAACAGAGATCCAATTATTATCTCTTTGCTTTTGGTTACGGATGTCATGTGACAAGCTACCAAAGTTTCTGTCTTGACTTCTCAGAAATGATGGACTGTAGCCTGGAGTTGTAAGTGTACCAAACCATTCTTCCCATAGTTGCTTTTGGCTAGGGTGCTTTATCACACTAAGGAAAATGAAAACAGTGCAAAGACTTTTGTTTCTCCGTGAGAATCTGCCCAGGCAACATACACTTTCCCATCCCCTTTTGTACCTCAGCCCTTCACAGAGAGAGAAGGTGACATCATGACACCTCCAAGTATGGTACTTTCTCTTAGAATTCTACGAGATGCAAGTAAACAGGCTAGAATATTCACACATGATAGAAGACACTTGGAAAGGATTTTGGACATGCCCTCCAAAAGTTGCCAGGAAGAGAGTCAGGGAATGCTCCCGCTCCCCCAAGTGTGTAGTGGAGTTTGTCCAAGAACAAAATCAAAATGAAACAAAGCTACCCCACTAATGCCAGTGTTGATTTCTGATTAGAAAAATTGTGGTGCAATCAGAGGTATGTACAGTTTTTATCCTGAAAAT
This sequence comes from Cricetulus griseus, assembly GCF_003668045.3. NCBI lineage: Eukaryota > Metazoa > Chordata > Mammalia > Rodentia > Cricetidae > Cricetulus > Cricetulus griseus. The sequence continues at coordinate 219,991,849 of NC_048597.1, forward strand.
GATGGAAAATGAATAAATAAAATTAGGCTTTATAAGTTTTAAAGAGGTAAAAAGAATTCTCCTCTCTTGGGTTGTGTTGAAAATGTCTATAGGGAAGGTTTGTCCTGTGGAAATGATTGGCAAATCCTTTATCTATGCAAATGTATGTTGTTTTAAGACACAAATTTTTACAAAGCCTTTATTATTATTTATTACTCATGTGTGTATGCATACACACACACACACACACACACACACACAGGACCTTGTCCTAAATATCCTATTTTTGCATTGCAAATTGCCTTGACTTGGATTTCCATTTTCAAACAGCACAATCCAGTAGGAAGTTTCAATATCATACTAAAATAATTAGAGTCAACAAGATGCGATCCCTCTAGAAGCCATTGCCTTTGTGTATGAAAAGTTTTCAGATCCCATAAGCAAAGCCCTTTGACTGAACCTTGAGAACATGACACACTCAGAATGCAAAATATTCTTCTTTAAATTACTTTCGGCACTGAATGTCACCTACTGTTTTCCTGAAGTGATTCTTGGTGACATGTGCTTGCTCTGATGGAAAAAAATTAACAAAGGATTATTGCTCCCTGTAAGTTGATTAGGCAAAAGAAAAATGAGGTTTCTAACTTTTTTTTTTTTTTTTGCTATCTACCAACTTAATTTCTAAGACAGCATGGTTAGGGATGGTATTATGTAAATGGAAAAAATACTGGAAGTTTTCCCATCTTAGATGATACTCAAGGCTGTTTCAGTGTTATTGAAATTGAATTCTGAATGTCTACTCCATGTAAATAAAATCAGGAAGACTTACCAAACACACATGGCTTGGATAATGAAGAAAGAAGTTAGATAGGTGTGTGTGTGTGTGTGTGTGTACTGCACAAAAGAGAAGACACACTGAGAAGCAGAGAGACAGAGTGATAGACAGAGAGAGACACACAGAGAGGGAAATATGTTGCTACTTTTCTGAAATGCTTCCATTCATAGCAGCTAAAGCAAAGAAAAACTAAAGCAGTAAATCTTCTTACTGTAGACCTAGCTCTACATTTATGTGACAGTGCAATTCCTTTTCTCCTAGAAATACTTTGGGTTCATTAACTAGGATCATGACCCAACACAAAAGAGACAACCTTTTGTTTTCTAAAGTAGCCAAGTGAATGTTATTAATTGCTTTGCTGAGCAAGCATGTTGTCTGTGGAACAGTTTCACTTTAGGAAGCAATGGGAGTAATTTGCTTATGAGGTGCCTGCAAAAACTTGCAAGAATTGTTTTCATCACCGTGGGAGGAAAAAATTAGCTAAACTCTTCAATTAAATTGGATAGTTGGGCTGGCTACACGCATGATTGGCAGGTCTAAGTTTAATCATGAACATATACCTATACATGCATACATATACATCAGACATTAACAAATCTCATTAAGAATAATTAAACTTTTTCATTCAAAACCTTTACTTTTAACACAAAACACAGTCTGTAAAAATAACAGAGCCCCATAAATACAGGCAGATTCTCCCTATCTATATACCCAAAGATCATGATAAAAGTGTCTGGAGCTAAAAGGTCTACAGCACAAAAAGTGGTGAAGGGAGATTGGGAAGAAAGGGAAAAGAAGAATAAAGGTTGATTCTTGATGTTCAGAAGCACTGATTCCTCTGGGTTAAAAGGTGCCTGGTCCAAAGGTCTGTGTTTCATACTGTGAAATGAAAGGCACTTTTCAAAGGACCTGGTACAAAAGTGCTGCTTATCCTTGGACTGTGAGATTCCTAGACCATTCCTTCTCCATGATGTTCCTGGGGTTGCCAGCAGCTGCTTCTAGGTCGACATAGAAGGGGAGAGATATTGTTTTGATTTTACTCCACATGTTCTCATCTCTCCTGAATATCTCTTTGGGGAAGGAGCTAACATGAAGTTATCAGGCAAAATAATTATAGAACAACAGAGTTTGAGAACTTCTCAGAGGAAAAGAGTGGGCTATAAAAAAGTTGAATGAAAAACAATCAATGAATAAACCAGAGAATTATCAAAGTGTTATTATTCTTCTTTAAATATTTTGAAATATTAATTGTAGAAGATTTATTATTTTTATTTTATGTCTACAAGGGTTTGTCTTGCCTGAATGCATGTACATGTATTATTTTCATTTCTGGTGTCCAGAGAGGCCCGAAGAGGGAATTAGGTCTCCAGGGATTGGAGTGATTGGTGGTTGTGAGCTGCTGTATGGGTGTTGAAAGCCAAACCTCTCTCCTCTGAAAGAGCAGTACATGTTCTTAACCCATGGTCCTTCTCTCAGACCTCTCTCTAATTGTTTATAGTAATGGTTATAATTATGTTCTCCTCGTCCTCCTTGTTTTTGTGATCACTTTCACCTGTTGTTTTCTATGCTTGGCTGTATAGGTCTACTGCTGGGGGTTTTTGGAGCTGGATCCACAGAAGAGTTGAAATGCTGAAGTTTTTGTATCTATGGTTGAAGAGTACTCAAGACTGGATATGCAAGGTAATGATAGGTAGTCTGAGGTAAATGCAAAGAGAATCCAACCCACAACTGGCATCAGCTCAATTAATATAGTAATAATTAATAACTTACTGACTAAAATAATTAATAAGGTGATTAATAACTAATAATTTGCTAGCTCTAGAAGCTAGTCAAGGATATCAAATGAATTGTGTAGTGATCAGATCAAATTGGTAGGATATGGATTAAGAAATACAACTTCTTCTATAAGTAGAAATACAACTTCTCTCCAAGTAGTGGTGGTACACGCCTTTAATCCCAGCACCCAGGAGGCAGAGGCAGGCAGATCTCTGTGAGTCTGTGGCTAGCCTGGTCTACAAACCTACACAGAGAAACCCTAATGAGAGAGACAGACAGAGAGAGAGAGAGAGAGAGAGAGAGAGAGAGAGAGAGAGAGAGAGGGAGGGAGAAGAAATACACCTTCTCTTAGTCTGTCTCATTCTTCCACTCAGGATTAAAAGCAGAAGACTAAAGCTCCCCGGTAAACAGTCATATGAGGCAATCTGGCTTTTGCTTCCCCACACCAAGAGCAGGATGCACCTGTCGCCTTTCTGGCCTGGAGAGATCACTCAGTGACTAAGAGCACCTACTGATCCTGCTATAAAGGACCTGGTTCCCAGCACCTGCACTGAGTGGCTCCCAACCTCATAGAACTGCAGCTTCCAGGGATCAGATATCCTTGTCTGGCTTCTACTGACATGGAAGTCACATGCATGACAACACACACAGACAGCCACACAAACACACATAACTTAAAAAAACTAAAGTAAAAATAAAATGAAAAAGCTTTTCTTCTCCACCCAACTTAGAACTCAGGCAAAAGCAAAAGAAAGCAATTGACACTATCACTAGAACACACTCTGAGCAAATAGTCTGCTGGTCTTCATTCGAATGTTTTCTATTTATTTTTATAAGCGAGAAAATGAAATTCATCTCCAGGAGGGAGATGTCCTCCAATCTTGGTGATGAGAACATTAATTATTCAGATCCCTCAAGACACCCTCAGAAAATTCAGAATTTGAATAGTAGGCTTTCGGGATTTGAGAAGTTTAATGTATAGGTTTATATAAATCTTTACTCTTAGAATCTATCATGGGTCTTGAAGGATTTTGTAGAATAAGGTTTGTCCTCTTCTCACTAGGTTCTGATACTTATTGCTTTTCCCATGTTGTGACAACGAAATTTATCCCACTGCATTGTTAAGTGGGATTTTTCTCTAAGAAGAGGAAAAAAATCATACTCTACATGAGATCCCCATTCCTGGAGGATCCCAAATGAATTTTCTATTTAAACTACTTTAGTCTTTCTTTCCTGTATAAATATGGCATAAAGTACCTAGCCAGAGTCACTTTAAGCCTGCCTGTAGTGTTTCACTCATCTGCTCTGAAGTCCTCTGACCCTAGAGAATTCAGCAATCCTGTCATTCTTTTTCAAGGTCCTATGAGCAGTCAATTTAATAGTCACCCATCTATCCCATATATAAAAAGAAAATACTTTAGGAATTGGAAATCTGCAGTACATATCAATATTACAGAGATGCATCTTTGTGGGAGCTATACTAAAATGAGTGTTACATAACTGAAAGACGTCTAATCCCTTGTAATTGTGCTTACAAGACATTATTCTAGCTTAGGCGACCTTGTTCTTTGTGACTCCTTGACATGCTACACACCAAAGGCTCTGAACTAGAATCTAGGAACTTGAGTTTCTAAAAAGAAGTTTTATTATCATTTGTGGTTAGTGTTGTTCAGAGAACTAGAATCTGGGAGGAGGGAGGGAGCAAGGGAGGGAGGCAGTAAGAGACAAAGAGAGAGAGTGAGAGAAGAGGGGTTGATTTACATTATGGAAGACAATCTAATTTATTTGAAGTCTTCTGTTTTCAATATTAATCACATCTAAAACATGCTTTCACAGAATCACGTGGGCTAACATTTGACCTAGAGTCTAAGTACCATGGCCTTACTAGGTTGACACAAAGCATTAATCATTTCATGAAACTACATACAAATTGTGCAGAAACCAGTTGCACCTAGGATGAGAACTCTCAAGATGGCATACTAAAGACAGAAGACTTGACAGATACTCAGTGAGGTTTCCAAGGTGGGGGGGGGAAGTTGAGCAAGGCTTTATAGTTTGAATAAGAACAGATGATGTAATGGAAGAAACTGTGAGTCACAAAGACAAGGCTGACTTTGAAAATTTGACCTTGGATAATGCCCTTCAGGTCTCTGGAATTCCGTTTACTCATGTATAAAATAAATAGGATAATTATCTTAAGGCCCAGACTCATGAAAAAATGGCTTCTACATGGTAAATTGCTAAGCAAAATGGTAGCTATAATTTTGATTGCTGCAATTGGATGACTAAATTGGGAAATTGAGTATTTTCTTTATGAGGAAAGAGGTGAAATTTGAAGAAAGGAAATAAAAAAAAGATTGCTGCTGAATTGTTGATCATTGACACGAACAAGGTCAGGGAGTTAGATGAAATAAAATGAAGCCTTACCCAAGTCCATTTTTGTATGATTTTAAAATTGTAGAGAACAAAAAGTGGAAAGGAAATCATTGGTAGATCTTGTGTCTCAGGGTTGATTCTTCCTGGTTTTTCTGTTAGAATTTTCTTATTTCTTCTGTCTCATTCTGCTAGATCCCCAATGAACATGGTTGTGAAGGAACATAGTTTCAAATGGTTATCTGTCATCTTTTGAGGCACTGTCTTCTGTGAGATGCAGGTATGAATTCCCAGTTCAGAATCTCTTATGGTGCTTAACTGAAATGATGATTGTAAACCAGTGTTGCACCTACTGCCTGATTTTCAGTTCTCCAACTGACATTGAAAACACAGATGAAGAGATTTTATATGACTATTCATGATCTGTGTACAAATACGCCTTCACTAATACCCATAAAAAGCAAAGTATTTCCCCTGACACAGTCATCAGCCCTTTCCTTATTTTGGTTATAAAAGTAGTGATATTTTCTGAGTCCATGGATGTTTCCAGTTAAATCCAGGGAGACTCATACAGAAGAAAATATCAGAGAAAACAAAATTAATTCTACAATAATATAAAACAATTCTCTATTTATTTTAGATAGAGAGCTACATATATCTAGCAAGATCAGCGTGGGTCAGTGCAATCATCTCCATTTTTGTAACAAAGTTCACCATAGCTTGCTCAAAATTTCACTCATTTTCCAGTAATCTCCTGAGTTCTTTGGGTAAGCCAGACTACATGCTAGGCCATAGAAGTAAAGAAATGCATATGGAAGTGGTCTTGATTTCAAATGTTGTAGATTCTTTACTGCAATAGTCAAATTCGGGGTGCACATCCCAGTATAGAGTGGGTTTGACAAGGTATTGAGATTAAAGAAGGTAAGTACTGAATGGAACCACAGACACATCATTTAGGTCACTAGTTGATTGTCTGGTAATTGCAAACTCAAAAGGATGAGTGAATAATAATTTTTGAAATGTTCTGCAGGGGGCCTGAAGCTCAGTTGTTGCATGTTTCAGATGGCTTAATAGTGTTCTGAAAAGGGTCTCAAGGGTAAAAGTATATCTTGCAAGTAGTGACTGGAAAACATCCATTTCTTCATTTAGAGGGAAGCCATGGGCAGATGGATGGTTTTCTATGTCAAAGGATATACATTTAAATAGGCTCAATATCAGACTATTTTGTTACATGGAAACTATTTCATGGAAAGGAAGACATAAGGAGAAGATATACCCTCTGCCCATGGGCAGGTATTCTGAGAGTAGATTCACTCCCAGGAGTCCTTTGCTAATGCCAGGAAACTTAGGACACTGTGTGTTTCCCATGTCTAGGTCTAGATCATCCCAGACAAATGTGTAAGGTCATTGACATTCAACTCTACTAGTGAACACTAAGGGTTGAATATAACACTTAACTTAGAACACCTCCCAATTAGTATTATGTTTAATTCACCTGGAAAAATTGTTAGTTAAAGGAATCTCCATGACAAGCCAAACCAGCAGTGCCTCTGGACTATTCAGGACAAGCAGAATCAATTAAAACCCAATAGGAAGCTCCGCCTAGCAGATGTCTCCTGCATTTTTCATATAGTGCCTGTGCTAATTAGGAAACACACAATGTAAGTCTATTGGCTGTGGAGATTTATATACTAGATAAGCAAAAAATTTAACATGTGTCAGCAATAAGCGCATAGTGGGCTTCAATTAAAAGAAGAGTCTTAGTAGCTAAAAATATTTTCCTTTATTTAAAGAAACTAAAGTATGTGGCCATGCTGATGAAGCACATGTTTATGGTGAGGGCTCCACATCCTTAATATAGCTATATGTGATGGATGGGTTTCCCCTCATCCCACACCTGCATCTCAGATAAACTCTACTTAACAAGCTCTGTGACCTGAACATTATGGTGTAATTGCCTGTTTTTGAAAAGAGATAAATGGAAATCCATGGGCCTGGCATTAATTCAGCCTAGTGTAACTTGAAAGAGTCAAAAGACCTTTTTACATCTTATAAGTTAAGATCTATTTAGCTAATAAATGCTCTTCCTGGTTTTCATTGAGGCCACCTCTTTCCCAGCCTGTATTTTCTCTCTCTCTCTCTCTCTCTCTCTCTCTCTCTCTCTCTCTCTCTCTCTCTCTCTCTCTCTCTCTCTCTCTCTTCTGTGTGTGTGTGTGTGTGTGTGTGTGTGTGTGTTGTGTGTGTGGAGGGGGTGTATGTATGCATGTATGTATGTATTTGTATGCATACAAAAACACTATCCTTCTGACTACCCTCAGATTAAGATATAATCAAGACTGAGGACTCTGCAGTAGTTCCCTAAACCCCTTCAGTGTCTGTCAGTGGCCCTCAGTTCCCCTAAAGCCATTCAGCATCAGTGACCCTCAGCTCCTCTAAACCCTTCATTGTCAGTACCCTCATATCCTGTTATTCTCACTTTATGGTTGGATTATTTCTGCCAAAAATGTACTTCATACAATAGGCAACATACAAGAACACTGTTTTATATTTGTGTTCTTAAACTCAATATTTTGTCTGTGGAATTCATCTGTGGCCCTGAGTGTATTTGGGGTTTGTTTTCATCAGTAATGTCTAGATGTAACAAGATGTCAGGATATACGTAGATCCTGCATGGAGAATCTTTACTCTCTTTAGTTATTGTATGTATTCCTACATATGATTTTTATGCATAAGCAGTTAATATCTTCTGATTTCATTTCCAGGTGTGAGATTGCAAGAGCAAAGGGAATTTCTGCATTTACCTTCAGTGGAAACATAAAAAAAGGAACATTTCTTCCAATATAGTTTTCTTTTTAAGTAAATTCATATCCCAATCACCAGCATGCAAATATTCCTTCAATTTTTAGATTCATATTTCTAGTTGTCTTAATTTCAGCTCTTTTAGTTGAATTTAGGGTGGATGTCTGTACTGGGTGGGTCTGTGTATCAACTTGACACAAGCTAGAGTCATCAAAGAGAAAGGAGCCTCAGCTGAGAAAATGCCTCCATGAGATACAGCTGAAAGGCATTTTCTCAATTAGTGATCAATGGGGAGGACCAAGCCCATGGTGGGTGGTGCTACCCCTGGGCTGGTGGTCCTGAGTTCAGTAAGAAAGCAGGCTGATATCTCTTTTCTTGCTCTCCTCTAAAGAGAGAGCCATTATAGGTTTAAAGAGAAATCTGGCACTAGGGTAATTCCAGAGCTCTACAAGGATGATCCCAACTAACAATGTAAGCAATAGTGAGAAGCTACTTTAAATGTCCTTCCCTGATAATGAGATTGATTACTGCCTTAAATGCCATCCTAGAGCTGTCATCCAGTAGCTGATGGAAGCAGAAGCAGACACCCACAGCTGAACATTGAGCTGAATTCCTGGAATTCAGTTGCAGAAAGAGAGAAGTGATTAGCAAAGGGACCAAGACCAGGCTAGAGAAACCCACAGAAACAGCTGACCTGAACAAGTGAGAGCTCATGGACCCAAAACTGATAGCTTAGAAATCAGCATAGGACCAATCCAGATCCCCTGAACAAGGGTGTCAGTTAGGAGGCCTGGGCAATCTATGGGGCATCTGGTAGAAGATCAGTATTTATCCACAGCATACAAATGGACTTTGGGAGCTCATTCCACATAGAGGGATGCTCTCTCAGCCTGGATACATGGGGAAGGGCCTAGGCCATGGACCGAATGATAAATGATATGGAAGATCCCCCATGGGAGGCCTCATCCTCCTTGGGGAGCAGAAAGGGGATGGGGGAGTCCATGGGGGCAGGAGAGAAGGGGAGGGAAAGGGAACCGGGATTGACATGTAAAACAAGATTGTTTCTAATTTAAATAAGAAAAAGAAGAATAAAAAGAAAGGAAGGAAGGAAGGAAGGAAGGAAGGAAGGAAGGAAGGAAGGAAGCAGGCTGAGTAAACCATGTGAAGCAAAGTAGTAAGCAGCTCCCTCCATGGTCTCTGCATCAGCTCCTGCCTGCAGGATCCTGCCCTGTTTGAGTTTCTGTCCTGACTCCTTCAGTGATGAACAGCAATGCTGAGGTGTGAGTCTAATAAATCCTTTCCTACCCAACTTGCTTTATGATCATGGTGTTGTCACAACAACAGAAACCCTAACTAAGACAGTGTTTTTCAGTGTCCAGAGATGAAGCTCTGGGTTGAATTTGATGATATCCCAAGATTGATCAAAGAACAACAGCAGCAAAAAAAAGTCTGACCTAGGTGGTGATGGCACATGCCTGCCTTTTATTCCAACACTTGGGAGGCAGAGAAAGGCTCATCTCTCTGAGTTTGAGGCCAGCCTGGTCTACAGAGCAAGTTCTAGGACAACCAGGGCAACACAGAGAAACCATCCCTTTCTCTTTCCCTTTCTCCCTCTCTCTCCTCTCTGTCTCTGTCTCTGTCTCTCTTACACACACACACACACACACACACATACACACACACAAATAAAATGAGGAAGAGAAGAGAAAAAGTCTGTTGTAGTTTGTAGATTTGAATATGGCAGATGATTTTACCCAGCTTTTGTGTGTGTGGTGTGAAGTGGGCTAAACTGACCAGGAATAACCCTCATATTTCTTTTGATTATTCCCTGCAGAGTAACACTAGGTAACACTTTGGTAGAAGGCACAAGAGCCAAGTGGGGGTTTAGAAATGATTCTGGTAATGTTTTCCACCTGATACCAGCCTCACCATGCTGTTTTCAGAGATGATGCTAGGATACTGTACACAGCCTTTAAGACACGAGAGAGAGCAGCCAATAGCACAGACCCTGTGTCTCACAGCTGCACCAAGCCCACATCAGCAGCACAGCCAAACAAAGAGGAAAGGAATCCAACCCTTAAGTTCCAAAGTGGGTTCATGAAAATAAAAACAAACAAACAAAAAACAGGACTCAAACAAGAACAAATATATGGGAATCGCGTTTATATGAATACATATATAAAGTGAATCATACTGACATTCTTTTTTATTTGAATTAGAAACAAGATTGTTTTATATGTCAATCCCATTTCCCTCTCCCTGCCCTCCTCTCCTACCACCCCCCCCCAACTAAAACCCTACCTATCACATATCCTTTCTGCTCCCCAGGGAGGGTGAGGCCTTCCATAGTGGGTCTTCAGAGTCTGTCATATCCTTTGGGATAGGGCCTAGGCCCACCCCCATGTGTCTTGGCTCAGGGAGTATCCCTCCATGTGGGATGGGCTCCCAAAGTCTACACCTATGCTAGGGATAAGAACTGAACAACTACAGGAGGTCCTGTAGATTTCCAAGGTCTCCTCACTGACACTCACATTCCTGAGGTCTGGATCAGTCCCATGCTGGTTTCCCAGCGATCAGTTTGGGGACCAAACAGTTGTTCAGGTCAACTGTTTCTGTGGGTTTCACCAGCCTGGTCTGGAACCCTGTGCATATCACTTGTCCTTCTCTGCAACTGGATTCCAGTTCAGATCAGTGATTAGCTGTGGGTGTCTGCTTCTACTTCCACCAGCTGCTGGGTGAAGGCTATAGGATATTCTTAATTAATTCATCTCAGAAAAATGATCTGTTATCTTTTATTTATCTAGCATTCCCTTCAAATAGCTATATCAGTAAGAAACATGTGTTTTGTTAATGAAAGGTGACATTTTCAGCAGCTAAACTGTGCTGAAATAAGCTCTATCTAGAAACATAAACACCATCAATTTTAGGGGTCATAGTTCCCAGTTAATGCTACCTTTGCCTAGGTGAGAGAGATAACCAACAGAAATCCATCTTGCTTCTGATTACCTCTGTTAGCCACCAAGACTGGTAGTATGCCCAAAAATATTGACAGGGAAAGGCAGTATCCAACATAGCTGGGTAAGTTTCCCATGAGTCTTTCTGGTTTATCACAAAAATCTCACCTCTATTTTATTCTTGCCTGGGCACCAATTTTTAAAGATCTAGTCTGTGCAAATTAAAAGCCTGAGTACTTCAAACACAAGATAGTGGTGGCAATTAGGAATCGTAAGTACTGAGGAAAACATAGGGTAGCTTTTGAACACACACACACAACACACAAAAATGTCACTATCACATTGAAGCTTATCAGCTGCTTAAACTCCTTTTGTTTTCAAGTAGAATCTTTTATTTTAAGCAGACTGTGCTGAAGGAGAGGCCGCCTACCCAGAGCAATTGCTTTTCTTTCCTGGTAGTTTTGGAGATTATTCTCAGTTGTTGAGTGATATTTCTTATATTTTTATGTTTTGTTTTTCAAGTTATATTAACACAAATTCAAAGTAATTTAAATTTAGTATAGTTTTGACTTCCTGAACAGAAAACTTAATTGCAAAGTAAGAGTATTGAGACATTTGTTGTTAAATCCATCAGAATAGTTGCCATTTTTTAAAACCAGATAATTTTTTGTTTGTTCACGCACATTCATTCCAACACATGTATTATACTGCTTGACTACATACCGTCAGCATGTCACAGTGAGCGTGTGGATACCAGAAGACAGCATTGTGGTCTGGGCTCTCTCCTTTCATCTTTACATGGGTTCCAGGGATTGAATTGTGGTGATCAGGGTAGTGGAGTCAGTGCTTTTTATTTGCTGACCCTCCTTCACCTGCTCAATACCTTTAAATAAGACCAGACTCAAGAGACTGGATACATAGCCAAGAGGCAGGCAGGGACTGCAGCGCTTACATAGAAGAGGCTAAAGCGACAGAAGCTGACCCAGGCTGCAGTAGGGCTGTGCCTTGGGGCAGCCATGACTGGACAATTCAGGCTAGGGAGCCACAGAAGTGTTTTCTCATTTAAAAAAGCTCAAGGAAGAATGACGCTGGGGTTAAAGTGAGGCGCTTGGGTGTCACAGGAAAACCTTTAGAAAAGGGAGCTCTTTGTGACAATATTGGGAACAAAGAGACTGCGGACAGTACAGGAGTAACCTCAGCATGGAAAGGTGAAAGCATGTCAAGAAGGACAAGTCCAGGAGCTGGTTGTTTAGAGTTTGTTTCCAAATGGAATCTGCTCTATTGTCCTTGTTAAAAAAAAAAAAAAGTTGCCTTTGTGGCCTGATCATATGTGTCAGTGAGCAAAAGTGCTCCCCTCAATGAGGAGAGGCCTCATTGGCATGTCACCTGATAGCCCAAGTTCTAACCCTAGAACCCAGGGAAATATGGAAGCAGAGAACCAACTACATAAAGCTGTCCTCTGACTTCCAGATGCATCCACTAATGTGCATACGCACACATTCACACATCATGCATGTGTACAATAATATTATTGATAGCAATGGTAAGTTACTAAAAGCACTTTTTGGCTAGTATGCTCCATTAACAATGAAAAAAATTAATTGGGGCTAAAAAGAAGGCTCAGCAATTAAGAGCATTGGTTGTCCTTCCTGAGGAGCTGGGCTTAATGCTCACAGGGAAACTTACAATCACCTGTAACTACAGTTTCAGGGGCTCTTACACTTTCTTCTGGCCACTACATGCATCAGACATATACATGGTGGACTGGTATACATGCTGGCAAATACCCATATGCATAAAATATTTTTAAAATGAAAAAAATTCCTGCAGGTTTACAGTTACTGGATTGTCTAACTTCTGACTTTAATAACTCCCCATGGACATCATACTCTTTATTGTTTATTAAATACTACCATAGACTTACTGACTGTTACTTAAAATATATCTCTGTTACCATATTCCTTGAAGTGTAATTGCAGCAGCCAAAGTCACACACACACACACACAAATACACACACACACAAGAACATGAATGTGGAAAAAAACTATCTGGAGAGGAAGACTTACTACTAGCAAGAGAACTGGAGGAGTGGGGAGGGCAGTGAGGTGTAGGGGAAGCTGTAGCCACGCCTACTTAGAGGCTGGCTACAGGTGTGACTGACCAAGCTTGTGAGGGCGTGGTCAGAGTGATGTAGTGTGACTGCGTTTGCTCTTTCGGTTTCACTTTGCTTCTTGCTGTACAGACTGCTGCCAGGCCAGCTGGCTAGGTCGCTCTGTAAGTAAGGCTTTTCCCTATTAAATACCCTTATATTTCTACCTGACTCCGTATTGGTAATTTCCCACTATAGTGAGGAGTAAATGTTAGCAAATTACAAAGATATGTAAGATTAAATGGTCATAATGAAGTCTTTTAGTTTATATACTAAAAACATTATTTAAAAAAAAAAACAAACAAACAGAATTTTGTGCTGGAGAGATGGCTCCATGGTTAAGAGAGTGTTCCTACTCTTGCAAGGAACTGAGTTTAGCTCCCAATACTCATATCAGGTGACTCACAACCACCTGTGACTCTGGTTTCAGAGTTTTGACATGCTCTGTGGTCACAGTATGCACCCACACATTTGTGCATACATACATGCAGACACATACATACACATAAATAAGAATAAAAGCCAAACTTTTAAAAAGTAACAGATTTTTATGAGGTAATGCTTCTTTGAGATTTTGGACACATAAATTATTAGATAATTTAATACCATTAGGCACAGCATACCATCTTATAGTTTCCATATTATAGTCATATCTTGACAGGAAGAAATAATTTCTGCATGTACATTGTTAGCAGCATTCATAGCACTGTGAATTTGTGGCATATTCACCATCCAGGAGGACAGATCAGAAATGGTCCATCATCAGCACACTGAGAGGTGGGGCTGTTTTGTCTCTAATGATGGGGGTGACCGGGGTAGGGGGAGTGATGATGCTGAGGATAGATAACATTTAAAGTAAACATTCCTGCATCAACCCCACCTTGACAGATAAAGCACAGCTACAGCAGACTGAGATGCCCAAGGAGTGTCTTTGATGGGCTTCCAAGGAATTCCAGAGGTAACTGAGAAAGAGACCTCCTTTCCAGAGGTTACTTAGGAAAGGTTACAAACCCTTAAAATGCAGAGAGTAGTACTCACAGCCCTTGGAACGATATTATATTCAAAGGGGGACTTTACATGATGACAAGGTTTTAAAAAAATCATAGAAGTAATGATAAGTTGGTTTGAATCTATCTGAAATAACCACCAGAGACTCTAGAAATAATTGCACTTTCAAACTAAAGGCAGTCATTTGTTTGATAGATAGAAGTAAACATTGAAAACGACCTTAGGAAGTAAAAAGAAAATTCCCTAGAAGTGAACGGCTATAAATGAATCAACACCTTTTTTGGTAATAATGGAAACCTATATATAATATAATAATGTCTTTAAAAATCCAAAGAAAGCAAATATAAACCTAGGAATCTGTGCACAATCATTCAAGCATGAAGTTTAAAAGGAAACCAAGCTCACATTTTTCAAGACTGAGCAAAGTTAGCAATTACATGTTAACATAAAATATTATCTCATCCACAGAAAAAGATCCCACAGGAAGGGAATGGAGTACAGGAGGAAGCAATAAGAAAACAGCGGATTATCTTTTGACAAATACAAATGAATAGTTCCTGTAGAGAAAGTGATTAGCTTACCAGAAAACTTAAATTTAAATATACAAAATATTAGTAAGGAGAAAATGTAAGATGGGTATAGAGACCGCAAAACATGTATAGTCTTCTGTTTCTTTCTCCCCCTCTCTCTTTTATTTAATAATTTTCATTATTTTGGTTTTTTGAGGCAGTGTTTCCCTTTGTGCCTTGTCTGTGCTGGAACTCACTCTGTAGACCAGGCTGGCCTTGAACTCATAGAGATCCACCTTCCGCTGCCCCCGTGTGCTGGGATTAAAGGCTTGCGCCACCTCCATCTGGCAGAACATATATATCTTTTATATAATACATACGAGATACAGTCTTTGCATAATCATTAATGAGAAGGATAGATACTCAAGTCTACAATCACTAATTTAGTATTATCCCTGAGCTGTAGATATTGGTCCTTGTAGGTGCTGTATCAGCATTTTAAAAATCCAAGGAATGTGTCTGGGAAGATAGCTCAGCTGTTAAGGTAACTAACTAGTTGCTCTTCCAGATAGGCACCCTGTTTGATTTCCAGAACCTACATGGCTGCTTACAACTGGCTGTAACTTCAGTTGCAGAGGATCCAACACCCTCTCTTGGTCTCTGTGGACATTGCACGAATGTGGTACATAGACATGGAGGCAAAACACCCATAAAAGTAACAACTAATATTAAAGAAGACTTGAGAAACACTGGCTCACAGGAAATCCCATGATCAAAGCACTTATATAAGTTACTATGAATCTTTGGTGTTAATTTTATTTTAAGGATTATATTCCACATGATAAATATATATACAATAATGTTAGCTACCAGGAATATTACTAAAACTAGAAATGGAAAAAATAATCAATATAATGAAAATCAGAAATGATCAATAACTGAAGTAGAGACAGAAGTAATTGATGGTAAATAAAAAAGAACAATTATGCACGAAAAATATCAGATCCTTTGCAAAAAAAACATAATTTGAGTCACAAACAATTTATACAAGGTTCCTATGAAGATACTGTAAAATGTAAGGAGTCAGCTGTTGTTGCTACATGGACCACTCAGCAGGTATCAAATGCTCCCTGTCTGAGTTGTGTTTTCATTTACACTTGTTACAAAATTTAAAATTTCTCTTGGAAAGTCTTCTTTGACTCATGATTCATTTAGACGTGTGTTAATTGATCTTTAAGTGTTTAAAGAATTTCTATTTTTAATTGTTGATTTCTATTTTAATAAGATGGCAGTCAAAGACTACATTTTGTATAGTCTTGACTATTTTTATTGATTTGTATATTTAAGTTGTATTTATCGTTATGTTTTGTATGGGTGGTGTGCATTGGATACCACAGCACAGCATGTGTAGTGGTCAGAGGAAATTGGTGGAAGTCAGTTCTCTCT
Organism: Cricetulus griseus; assembly: GCF_003668045.3. Lineage (NCBI taxonomy): Eukaryota > Metazoa > Chordata > Mammalia > Rodentia > Cricetidae > Cricetulus > Cricetulus griseus. Next base: position 220,007,678 of record NC_048597.1, read on the forward strand.
TTGTACCATACAGGTACTGGTGACCAAACTTGATTGGCAAGGGTCTTCATCCACTGAGCTGCCTCACCAGAGGTGGTAATTAAAGTGTTTTATGGTCCTATCCTTAGGGTGAGGCTCTACTGGCAAGTGATAGCTACAGGTGGGAAAGAGAATTGATTTTCTTGAAAAGTATGGTCCCTGATCTATCAGCTATGCTTCAGCAGATGACCAAGAAAAATTATGTTTGATTGTCCAGAATGAACATGTCTTAGTGAACACTCAATGAAGGATTAAAAATGTCTATTCTGCTGGTCTTGGATGAAGGACACTCTAAGCGTCATCCACTTGAAGGTATCCGGCACTGATCTTGCGGTCATCTACACCAACTTTCAGCCTTTGTGATCTATCAATAACTAAAAAAAAAAAAAAGGTGTTGAATCTGCACTCTGGCAGTGGATTAGTCTCTCCTTCAGTTTTCCAAGGCTTGTCCTTCTGCATTCTGTTGTGCTGTTTTTTTCATGCATGCTAAGGTTCATAGGCCATCTTAGAGATGACATTTTATCATATTTCTTTTGGAAATCTGTTTCCTGTGTATATCTGTAAAAAAAAATGTAAGTTTAAATTCAAACAACCATGTACCACTCTCCGATGCTATAGATCCCTTGTGACAAAAAATTTGCAATTTCCTCCTCTTGTCACTTACAATGGCTGTCATCCCACTTATCTGTCTGCCATAACCATTCAATAAGTTCTTATTATCATTGCCTAACCAGATACTTAACTTTTGTGTGAATTGAAAATGGGAACCTGAGGTCTTATTTCACAATTCTTTATGCAATCTCTGGCATCAAAAACAAAATTCTGGTTTCTCTTCTATACCACTTATATCCGCCTTGAATGCTTCTTCTGACAGTTCTCCTAAGGTATGTTTCTGACTAAGAATTTTATTGGTTTTTGGCTTTTTGTTATGTTCTGTGTTGGAGAGGTCTTAGGTAGCCCAGGCTGCCCTCAAACTTACTATGTAGCTCAAGACCTTGAACTCACGATTTTCCTGCCTTCACTTCTCTCCTAAGTGATGGGATCACAGGAGTATACTGCCAAGTTTAGTTTTTGAGTTTGGCTTTTGAAGAACAACTAAAATTGGAACAAAAGAATAATGATGTGCTTAAGGATAGTTTTAAAGATTTAAAAATTCTCCTCTCATTGTCCATTTAAGAAGCCAGTGGTAATTTGCATTCCTAGTATTATTTATTAAGGTAAAATGAGTATTTTCTTCAACATCCTCCAATAGTTTCCTTTTCCTCCAGTTTCTCACAGTTAGAATATGATATTCTGCTTGGTATTCTCTCTCTCTCTAAACTTAACCTTGGAAACTTCTAGAAACTAGTTCTTCAAAGTGTTTTCAGTTTACTTTTTGCACTTGACATTTAAATTTTATTTTTATGCATTTTGAAACACTGTCTCCCAGATATTATACATTCTGTTTGTGATTTTTTCCCTTCAATTCTCTTTTTTATTTTCATTTCAATGTGAGAAGTTACAATAAGCCCATCTTCAATTTGGCTGAATATTTCTAACAGAATTATTTCTGTTAATGTGAAATGTTTTCTATGTATTTCCCATTGATATTTAGAGTTTATGTCTCTCTCACAGCATTATTCTTCTCTTATTACTTATTCTATACTATTTCTTTTGGGTTTCATAACATAGCAAACATAATGGTTTTGAAGACTCCATGGATTTCAGTGTCTTCACACTACATGGATTTTGTTCTTTAACAATTTTGGACAGCATCTGTTTTGAGGATCCTTCAGCTGTAAACACTATCATATATATATATATATATATATATATATATATATATATATATTTATATACATATACATGGATGTGGGGTGATAGCAAGAAATGACTGAGGAGGAAAGTTCTTAATCTGGCTTCAGTTGTTTTGTCCTCTAAAGTGTTTCAGTACTGCGTTCTTTAGACACATTACAAAATGACTGTGCTCTCCTTTCTGCTGGATGATCTGTTGCAATGGTGTTTTCTTAAATCTTCATCTCCTTATGTCACATTTTTGGCTGAGAACAAGAAGTTAAAAGGAACTGCTAAGAAGATCTGTAGAAGATTTTTACCCCGAGTAGATCTTTCCCAGGTTCTTCTCTTATAAGGACTCTGTGGAATTTTTGACAGAAAGCCAACAACAGTTTGGAGTCTCAGGACCTGATGGTTCCCCCAGTGGCTTTTCCAAGCTGGTTGGCATATAGTCTCCAAAAACTCTTCTAAGTAATTCTGCATGTCTGTGTCCTCCCCACTGTGTATAAGTCCAAGAGTTTCTCCATACAGTATGACGTATTTGGTTTTTTGTTTGTTTTGTTTTGTTTCTTTGTTTGTTTTTGGTCTCTCTGAAGATACTTGGGTCAGATCTGGAGAGATGGTTCAGAGCTTAAGAGCACTGTTGCTCTTCTACAAGACCTGGGTTCCCAGCACCCACATGGCAGTTAAATTATCTATAATCACAATTCCAGGGGATCTGACACCATTCTGGCTTCCTCATGTACAAGGCATTCACGCAGAGCACAGAAACAGATGCAATCAAAACACTAATGTACATAAAATAAAAAATAATTTCTTTAGAAAAATACTTGAGTCTCAAGGGTTCATGATTGTAATGTATCTACCAGCATTAATCATTCAGTAATTCAAGAAAACACGTTTTTTTTTAATATATCTAGCTTTTTTAGCGTGGATTGTAAGAAAGGAAGTAATAGCCTCCAAGGACTTTATGTGTTGGAGCTGGACTTAGAGGCTTAAACACTATAGAAATATTTTTTTTGAAAATGTAAGAATCAGAAAGTTCTAGAATGTGTAAAAAAAAACAGGTAAATGTTGTAGAAAATTGATAGTGTAAAAGAAAGTGTCACAATATGATCTCCTAGTTTCTGCAAGTTTTATTTATGATGCACTTAGCTAAACCCTACAGGACAAGCAGTCGTTGAAAGGTCTAACAGGACACTTAAGGAGATGCTCCATAGGCAAGCTGGTAAGTCAAAACCCCCCAAACATAGATTACATAATGCTTTATTAACATTGAACTTTCTTAATGCCAATGACAGTGGACAGACAGCTAGGAAAAGACACTGGACTACAGAAAAAACTGCTGAACTGAACCAACCAGTGTATTTCAAAGATGTGCTGACCTCAGTATGGAAACCTAGACATGTGTTAGGTTGGGGTAGGGGTTTTACATTTGTCTCCACAGGAGAAGAAAATCTTTGGATACCATCAAAATTGATCAAGATTCGAGTTGAGGAAGACAACCCTCTCGACAAGGATGACTGACAGATATTTTCTGAGGAACCCCCCTCTAGAAGTCAAAGGACACTACATGTATGGATACTTAAGGAAAGAACGTAGCTATAACCATCGAACAAAAGGAACGTGCCATACGGTATAATTTACAGCTGTCTCTTCAATAACTCTATGTCTATTCATTTCCTAGTCCCTATTCAACTAAATCGATGCTGGATTTAGAGTTGGATTTGGCTTTCCTACTCTAAAATCCAAGCATGTTATTTAACAACATTTAAAAGTTTCTGTGTTATATCAAGAAGCCAATTGCTGTAATACAGAATAAATGAAGAATAAGAGGACTATCTTTGTCTTTTCTTGGCTTTTTCTTTCACACCCTCTCATAATCATTGTTCGTCAAGGTTTGCCTTTCCCGGTACACATACGTGAACAAGCGAACATTTCTCTGATGACACTTATGTTTGAGTCCCATACAGCCAACAAGAACCAGCCTGACAGCAATCCCTGCATGCTCGGGAAAAAGAATTGGACTACACCTCCCGGACTGCACTGGATTCAACTCACTCTGTTTCGATTGACACTCCAACCAGAACCTCGAGTAATGACTTCAATCAAGTTGAGGATTTCAACAAAGATCTTCAATCAAACAAATCTCATCTAACATGGACTAGACATGACTCATTAGAGACTTTCCCTGTACTGGCATTTTTTTTCCACAGGGCCCCCACATGACTGTCATTGTCCCATTTCAGCAGGAAGTAACCTAGAAGATGCTACGCCCCCATTCCCCATTATTGTGTATTAGGGTAGTGTAAGTCTAGTTAAGAATAACCTTCATATTGTTTAGATTTGGGATTGGAAGAAGGTGTTCAAGTTAGACACTTTTTCCACATGACTTTAAGACCTAGCTAGAATAGACATAGGATGTACCATAGCAGATTATTGTATCTTCTTGTATTTCACCCTTATGATTGTTAGTTTTGGATATTTTACACTATTAAGTTTTAATCCTCTTTTAGACTAAAAGGGGAATTGTAGGGAGACACCCTAGCCCCGTTCAATAGTCCTGGGACAGGTCCCAGGTGGACCCGGGACTCGCCCATAAGGGCGTGGTGAAGGAAAGCCAGGGTGACGTAAGGGAGCTTCTTAAGGGCCTGCACGTGGGGACCCTGGCCCCTTTTGTTCTGGCCGCGCTTGCTGGGTTCTATAACCTAGCTCTGGCCTGTGTTTTGCCCTGGTGTCTTCTTGAATAAAGAGACTTTAATCGTAATACTTAACAGTGGAAAAGAACTGTCTAGAACTTTAATGGAAACCATGCTGTGTCTTTGACCTGAAAAAAAAAAAAAAAAAAAAAACAGAGGCGCAAACAGCCTATGGTCACAGATATTGGAAAGTGATTCGTTACTTCAGAAGGCAGAACTAAAGGCAGCTCTAAGATCTATACATAAATGCTGTGCAAATGACCAGAGATCACAGAGTGATGTACATGTAAAATGCAGTCAAGCACTGCTCATGGAATAACTGACCAGGACATAGAAGTTAATTGTCACTCCAGAGACAAAGTTTGTAGCTTGGGTGAAAACAAATCAATTTCCTTCTGAATCATCAATCAAAGAAAATTAATATTGTTCAATAAGAAGATACAGCAGAATTTGGAAGCTCCTAATATACATAGTAGAACATTAAAAATATCTCAGCTTAAAAATATTGTAAATATTTTATATGTATGAAAATAACAAGAAAGACACATGTGATTGAGTCTAAGTGGAAAAGGCCACCAGAGGAGCCTAAACACAAAGACTGTAATGATACATTTGGCAGACAAGGATTTGAAAACAGCCACTGGAAAGGTTGAATAAAAGTAAAAGCACTTTATATTAATAAAGAACAGAAAACTCAGCAAGAAATGGAAGACATTGAAAGTGGGTAAAATAACAACTGTTAACCTGAATAATACAGCATATCCCATAATATATTACTGAGCTTGTTAGCAGAATGTAAGACATAGAAAGATAACCACTACAAATTATTGAATTTTCAGGAAGTAAGAGAGAGAAGATATTGAAAATAAATGGATGGGGCTCTGGATGCCAGAAGACAACATAAGATTTCAGATGGCCACAATTTCTCTACAGAATAAATGGTGCAGGAACAATGGAATTTGAAGGAATATGGGTCAATTAGGTCTAAAGAGATGACTCAGAAGTTCAGAGTACTTGCTGCTCTCCTATGGGTCACAGGTTCAGTTCCTAGCATCCACATGCCCTCTTGCAATCAGCTGTAACACTAGTCCCATACCCGACACCTTCTAGCTTTCTGATTCACTGAGTAACTATTTATCAGATTTATCAGGCACCATGTGTGCACATGACACATAGACATACATGCAGGAAAACACCCACACAAGTAAAAATGAATACTAGAAATTAAAAAATATTGAATTGCCTATTTTAATGTAGGATAAGGTGTGCATATATAGAAATCCATTGGAAATAAAAAGAGATGTTTTAAAATGATGAAATGTTTCCTTTCATCAGGAAGTTGTAAAGTATAGGGATCCTGGGGATTATCAACCAGTACAGTGCTTGGCATATAAGCCTGAAGACTTGAGCTCATTCCCTGGAACCCACATAAAATGTGGGATGCTGGTATGTGCCTCTAATGCCAGCACTAGAGAGGTAAGACAAAGGGATTCCAGGGGCTTCATAGCCAGCCAATAAAGGGCGTTCTTCAAGCTCCAGGCTAAGTGGGAGACCAATTCTCAAGTAATACAGTGAAATGATTTAAGAAGATAAACCTTTGCCTCCACTTGCACATATGTACACACACACACACACACACACACACACACACACACACACACACAGACACACACAGACACACACAGACACACACATACACACAGACACACACTCACACAGACAGACACACACAGACACAGTCAAACACACACAGAGACAGACACAAACACACAGACACACACACACACACACACACACACACACACACACAGACACACACTCACACAGACAGACACACAGACACACACACACAGGCACGCACACCATAGACTGTGATTGACTACAGGCAAAACTTGAATAATTATGAAGTAAAGAGCCATCCATTGGCATGGTAGGAAGCTCTCCCTTCCCTGTCAGCACATGTGATGATGTGGACTCATGGCAGCTCTGGGATTTGAGTCGATGACAAGAATGGATTTCTTATGAGCCATATGCATATTGAACACACAAGAGACCCCAGAAGGTTCACTGAGTAACTATTTATCAGATTTATCAGTTTGCTTCTTTCCAGGGCTGGACACAGTTCTAGGTAACAATGATAAGAATGGAAAGTCTAAATCTATTGTCAATAAATATAAAAGTGAAATATTTTGATCTAACATATGTCTAGACAATTGGCAACCATTTCTTACTAAATGAAACAATAGCAAACGTGTGAGCAAAAGCTTTACTTATGGCAAGCTGCACTGACAAATCCTTTTGATCATTATTGAAAATAAATTGGCTTAAGCAAGTATTAGTGACAATGTAACTGGGAGGGTCTCAGATGTTAAATAAGTAACTGTGTGAAAAATTCATTTTTCAACTTCAAATGGCTAGCTAATGTAGGGGTATATTAATGGAAAAAGCAAATATAATCTTGTTACTTTAAAGACTACTTTCAAGAAAAATATTGGTTTTTATTCCCCCACCCCCGTTTGTGTGTGTGTGTGTGTGTGTGTGTGTGTGTGTGTGTGTGTGTGTGTGTGTGAACAACTGTCTAAGACAGAAGAGGGAGTCTCGCTCCTCCCCTGGAGCTATTTTAAGCTATTTGATATGGGTGCTGGAACCTGAACTCTGGCACTCTGGAAGAGCAGCAAGGGATTTATAACTGCTCAGCCATTTCTCTAGCTCTGAGAGGAAAAAAGTAAAAGACCAACAAAACATAATCACTTTTATAGTTACCTTTCACCAATCGCCCTATCCTGATGTGAGTGCCTGCATTTTCCCATACCACACAACCTCAAATGCCCCTGCTGCTTCTGCAGATTCCTTAGGCAAACACGGTCTCCTGAGAGTAAAACACTAGAAAGTTGTAGGAGAGGGAGGACGGGGAATAGCGAGAACACTACCACACAGAGACTCACTTTCTCCCCTTCCCTCTCCTTCTCCCTTTCCCCCACCACTCTCTCCTTCCCGCCCTTCCTCCCTCCCTCTCTGCATCCCTCCCTGCATCAACTATGGTGAATCCTCACGGGTGGTTTTGCAGTTATCTCTGTTTCTGCCATGGCTTTCTTCCTAGAGAGCAACACAGGACACAGAGCTAGAGTGGAGGGGAGGGGTTGCCTCTGCTGAGGGGACACCTATGTTCTACAAGTTTGCCAGCAGGGTGCAGGGGACTCTGGTTAGCACCTCATCTATCCCGTGAGAACTCTTCCCTGCCCTACAAGGAAGAGGGGCAGGGATGATTGGGGGCCTAATTTTTCTTGGCTGGTTGAATCTGTGCTTCTTTCTTAACTGGGATAGTAACTTGAAACACAGAATATCCAACTGCAAAGGAGCTCATTCAAAAGGCAGGGAAGATGGAAGACATATGCCGACAGCTAGTCCACATGGAAGTGTTGACATAACTGGGGATTAGAAGCTGAGGAGGATTCTCTCTGTATCTTGATGCAGCTCCTACAATAAGCAGCTATGAGAACCAAGTGATTCATACAACTGCTTGGGATCCCACTGACACCGGCCTTTGGTATGCTCTAAAAAATTACATTTTATTTTCAGTTTTTATTTTCTGTCTATGAATGCTTTGCTTGTATGTATGTCTGTGTGCCATGTGAATGAGGTGCCCACAGAGGTCAGAAGGGGGCATCAGAGGTTCCCTGCAACAGGAGTTACAGTTGGTTGTGAGAGGCTGTGTGGATGCTGGGAACCAAACCGGATTCTCTAAAAAAGCAGCCAGTCCTGGTAACCCGGAACCATTTCTCCAGTTCTTTTGCCTTTGCTATTCTTATAGAATATAGATTTTCTTGAATGAGCATTTGCTGCTGTACATCCTGGGGACAATTTCAGGAGACTAAATTACTGGTTATTTTTATAATTTCCCCCAGTTATATTACCACTTTACTGTGAAGATGGTTAATTAAGCCCATTATTCTGTCATTTTAGAAGTACTGGTCTGTCAGTTTCATTTTAAAATTCAAGTAAGAAATCCCTTTAATTAATGCTTTCATGTTGAACTAGCAATTCTGAAATGAAGACTATTTGTCAGCATGTATAGTTAAATATTTTATCAATTTCATTTTATTTTCCACCATAATTCATTGTTATCTCAGTAAGTGTTTTTCGTTCCTAAATGCGGTGAGAGAAGTAAAGAAAGAGCTAGTGGGCTCTTTTAAATTGTTTATTTCTAAGTCTGTCGAAATGAGGCCAAATACTATCATCCAAATGCTATGATTGGTACCTTCCTTTAGGCTTAATTGACAGCTATATTTAAAAAAAAATAGCAAGTTGGGCAATTCTCTCTCTCTCTGTGTCTCTGTCCCTGACTCTCTCTCTCTCTCTCTCTCTCTCTCTCTCTCTCTCTCTCTCTCTCTCTCTCTCTCGTGTGTGTGTGTGTGTGTGTGTGTGTGTGTGTGCGCGCGCGCGCGCGCGCACACGTGTGGATTAATGTGTTGACCATGTATATGTGTGAGTGTATATGTGTGTATGAGTGTCTAAGTGTGTGTTTTTGAGTGTATGTTAGTATGTGTGTGTGAATTTATGTGAGAGTGTGTATTTGTGTGTGAATGTGTGTGAGTCTGTGTGAACATATGAGTGTATGTTTGAATATGTGTGAGTTTGTATGTGTGTGTATATGTGTGTGAGTGTGTGTGAACATGTGAGTGTGTATGTGTGTGTGTTTTCCTTTCCTACCTCGTTGAGGTAGGTTTTCTCTTCTTGTTCCCTGCTACACTGTGTGTAGGCAGGATGAGTTGTGAGCATCCAGCTGACTCTCCTATTTACACCTTGCATCTCACTGCACTGGTGTCGTGATTACACACATTCACCACCACGTCTGACCTTTCAACAGTTTTTGGGAATCTGACTCAGGTCATCAAGGAGTGTGTTTGCCCACTAAGCAATCCTCTCAGCCCCACAATTCTGTTTTTAAATATACATGTACACCTAAAATATCTTTCTCATGAACATGTTAACATCCTGCTCAAAATTATATCCATATTAGCTTTTGCTTTGTAATTTAGTGAAATTTCCTGGAAAAGCTATACAAATACCCTTGTTGCCATTTTTAGTTTTTACAGATGTACAATATTTCTTTGTACTATCAGCTTTGGAAATTTTGGTGGTATTTATGTATAAACATAGTTTTTCACTTCTTGGTGGATTTCTATGTTCAGTTTTCAGTCTTGAAAATATTTTTCATTGACGAGGTCCTAATAGACTTCTGTTAAGTGGATCACTACTGACTTGTAATGCACACAATTCTGTTACATTATAATTGTTTAAATTAGTGGGGTGCTTGACTATTTTGATATTTTACTCCACATGAAAGGGCCAAATAAAAATATCCACATGTCTGTCAGCTCATGTCATAATGACACAGGTGAAGTTTGTTCTTTTGAAGCATACATTGTTGTTAGCTAGAGTCACTCAGCTGACCACGAGTTTAGACTTACCACTGTCTGTAACTTTACATAACTCACCAGCATTCATTGTCCTAACCCTCCTTCTATAGTCTTTGATAACCAGCATTCTGCTCTCAATATCCATGAGTTAAAATGTTTGGATTCAGCAACATGTGGTACTGCTCAGCATCCATATCTGACTCATTTCATATAGCATAGCATCCTCTGGTGAGTTGCTTTGCTGTAAATGATGGGATGTCATTCCTTTGAAAGCTGTCCCCTTGTATTTCTCCCACATTTTCTTTATTCATTTATCTGCTGCTGGACTCTTGGATAATACATCTTAGGTCTTACGTAAAACTTTGCAATGAACTTTAGGTTTATAAACATCAACAAGTTGGCTTCAGTTCCTTGGGGTATGACCCAATATCTGAGATTAATAGGGTTATGTATAACTCTATGGTGAAGTTTTTGAAAAGGCTCTACACTGTTTTCCAAAATGATTGTGCATCTTTTTTTGTTCCTACCAGGAGTCTACAAGACTTATCCTTCTCCTGGGTCCTTGCCCAGACTTTCCTTTGTCTTTTTGGTACAAGCTATTCACCATGATTATTTTTTTAATTTTCATTTCCATAATTAGTAGTACAGAACATATTTAGTTGAACCTCTTAGCCATGAGTATACCTTCCTTTGAGAAATGTGTTTGGGTTTTTCATCCACTGTAAAGTATTGGATTTTAAAATTGATTTTTAGGTTTGAATTCTTACATATTTTAGATATTAATCTTTAATTGGATGCATGGTTTATAAATATCATTTTCTCACTTTCTGTGTGTTGTTCTTGCATTTACATAATTGTTTCTTTGCCGCACAAAAGCATTAAAATTTTATGTAATCTCATTTTTTTCACTTTATTCCCTTTATAAAACCTTTCATTTATTTCTCTTACCTAGTTGTTGTGGCCAGTAACATGATAATGTCTCTGATCACAAAGGAATGCCTTTCCACTTTGAGTATGAACATGAGTGCCATGGATGCCATAAAAGGCCTTTGCTGTGTTCATTCTACCTAGCATATCCATATGCAAGGTATTCTGTTATCAAAATACATTAAATTTTGACATATTTTTCTACAGTAATGGAAATGAACATATTCTGATTTATGGCTTATTTTATTTTTTTCATATGTCTCTCTGTATATATGCATGTGTAACCTCAGAGGCTAGAAAATGACACCAGATCCCACAGATTTGGACTCACAGGAGATTGTGAGCCCCTTGACATGGGCTCTGAAAATCAAACTTGAGTCCTCTGTGAGACTAGTGCATGCTTTCAACTGCTAAATAATCTTTTATTTCTCTAATTAAAATGCAATTATACCATTTTTTCCTTTCTTTCCCTTCCTCAAACTCCTCTTATCCCCTTCTCTGTTCCCCTCTGGAGTTCTGGGCTTCTTTCTTCAGTTATTATTATCACATGTATGCCTTCCTGGGGATGATATACCAGATTGGTTATGCAATACCATGCTCTGAACTCATTTACATACAAGTAAGACAAGATGGACTGAGCAGACTACATTTATGTTCTTTAATTTTCTCAATGTGGTGTGAAGTTTGACCAATAGGAAATGACAATTCAAAAATTTATATCACATATATTTATGTGTATATGCACATGTGTGTATACATGTGTGTGCATAGCCCCATGCATGTCAACAGTACATGTGTGATATCAGAGGACAACTTGTGGGATTTGGTTCTCTCCATACCTCTCAAGAATTAAACTCAGCTGGTTATAATGACATAAAGCACCTTTGCCTGAAGACCCATCAGGATGGCGGCTTTACTAAGTTACCCAAATAAAATCAAAAGATATATTCATCCAGCAGATGACAAAGTGACAAAAACATGAAAACCATGGTATGAATCCTCTAAAATACATTAACTCCTCAGTTATAAATACAAAGACAACGAAGGTTAACAAACCCTTAGACAAACTAAGGAAAAAAGAGAGGGAGGAAAGATGGGGGTGGGCGTTGGGGAAGGGAGGATATACATAAATGATATTAAAGAATAAAAGTAAATATTCTACCTAGAACCAATGGAACATTTGAGATTATCAAACAACACTTTGAAGACAAATCTACCTCAAAGTGGAAATTCTTAAAAATAATTCCTGCACATCTGACCTATCAAAATTAAATGAAGAGGACACAAATGGTATAAACAAAGCAGTAATGAGCAATGGGATTGAACCTGTAATAGAAAATCTTCCTAAAATAAATCTGAGGACATGATGATTCTGTGTCAACCTTCCTGGAATTAATACCAATATTACTCAAAGTATTCAGTAACACAAAGGGGCAAGAAATAGTACCCAAATCATTATATGGACTCAACATTATCCTGATACAAGATAAGGAAACACAGAATAATTTTTTATACAAAGATTGAAAGGTATAGACCAATTTTCCCAATGAGTATAAACACAGAACTTACAATTTGTAAACTTAATTTAACAACATATTAAATATATAAAACATAGTCCTCTTAGTTTGTGTTACTATTTCTGCTATAAAATGCTATGACCAAAGCAAGCTGGGGAAGAAAGAGTTTATTTTAACTTACATTTCTAGGGGGAAAAGTACATTGCTAAGAAAGGATAGGAACTCAAATAGGGCAGGAACCTAAAGACAGGAGCCATTGCAGTGATCATGTAGGAGTGCTGCTTATTGGCTTGGTCCCTGAGGCTTGCTCAGCCTGCCTTGTTAGAGAACCCAGTACCATCTGCCCAAGAATATCACCACCGACAATGGGCTGCTCTCCTGTATTAATCACTAATGAATCAAAAGCCTTTTAGCCAGAGCCGAGGGAGGCAGTTTCTCAGTTGAAGTTCTTTCCTTTCAGATAACTCTAGCCTGTGTCAAGTTGACATAAAAATAGCCAGCACAACAGTGATCCCATTGTTTTCATTCTAGGAATGCAAAGATGGTCCAGTATGTGAAAATCAAAAACTACAACACAGAACACAGATGGCACTAGGTACATAAGTCACATGGTCTCTCAACAGACGCCGCAAAAGCTTTGACAAACATCAACACCCTTTCATCATAAAAACCCTAGAAAAACTGAAAATACAAAGAACATTTCCCAACAAAACAATGACTATTTGCAACAAACCAGTAGCTAACATTGCACTAATTAAGAAACAAAAAAGAAAATAACCTGAAGGCATTTTCTCTAAAATTCAAGACTGAGACAAGGTATAATACATTCTCTGTTCATATTCAGCAAAGTAGTAAAGCAGGAGAGACAATTAAGTGGGGGTATGGATGTTTAAGGAATGAGACAAATTATCCCACATGTGCATGGCATGATCTTCTACTGAAAAGACCCTAAGGAATGAGCCTAAAACCTGTTAGAAAATCAATAGCACATAAAACCACCAGATAAAGGTGGAAAACTTATATATACTACATAAGAACTTGTCATGAATGAAATCAAGAGAGGAAGGTCTATTTTCAATGGCTTCAAAAATGAGTAAGAATGAAGCTAACTAATATAATGAATGACATCTCTAGTGAATCCTTGGAAATAATAAAGAATTAAAAACAAATAAATGGAAACAGCCCATGTTTATGGACTGGAACAATTAAAAATATAAAAATGACTGTCATCTACTGATTCATCTCACTCCACACCATTGTCCAATAAGCTGCTTCATAGGCTTAGGAGACATTCTGAAAAATCATACTGAAGTGCATGAGACTCTGGGTACCTCAAGTAACACCATTATACAGAAAAAGCAAGTCTGTGTTTATGATAATACCTAATGCTAAATTTTACTATAAAATGGCAGTAACACAAAAAGGCTGGCATTGACAGAAAGCAGAATCAACCATTGAACTAGAATGAATAACACAACCATGAACACAGAAATACACAGCCACCTGATTTTTCAACAATAATGAGCCAAAAATTATGGCCAAGAACCAATAACCTCATTAATAATTGGCAATAGTGAAACTACAAATGTACATAAAAAAAGAGTGAACATAGATTCTTTCATCAAATCAAGGTGGATTGAATACTTTAATATAAGACCTAAAACTGTGACTTACAGAGGAAATCACTTGGAACCAGAGCCTTGGGCTTTCTGGTAAAATCTAAGATACCATAAACAACTACAAGAATTAACACATGGGATCACAAGGAATTAAAAGTTCTGCATAGCAAAGGAAACATTGAGAGGACTGAAGTATAGAGGAAAGTTTCTGTCCTACCAGGTCCCACAACCCCATTTATTCCCAAATAAACACAGAGAGGCTTATATTAATTATAAACTGTTTGGCGAATGGCTCAGGCTTCTTATTGGCTAGCACTCTTTCTCTTAATTATTAACCCCTTTCTATTAATCTATGTATCTCCACGTGGTCATGGCTTACTGGAGAATGCCCGAACATCCTATCTTCCCAGTAGCTACATGGTGTCTCCTTTGTGACTCAGTCTCTGTGCTCCCCTTCTAAGAATTCTTCCAGCCTGGTAGCTCCACCTATGCTTCCTGCTTGGTTACATCCTGTCTGTCCATTGGCCAAAACAGCTTTATTCATCAACCAATAAGAGAACATATATTCACAGCTTACAGAAGGACATCCCCAATCAGTGAAGAGACACTCCACAGGATGAAAACTAATGTTTGCAAAGTATACATCTGGAAAAGGTTCATATCTAGAATATATATAGAATTTAGGAAATTAAACTGCAAAAATATAAATGGTCAAATGAATTAAAGTTATCAGAAAATAAACAAATGTATAAATACATGTAAAATGTTTTAGCATTATTAGTTACCAAAGAAATGCACCTAAATTAGAATGGCTGCCCTCAAGAAAGCAAATGATAAATTCTGGAGAAGATGTGGAGATAAATGAGCCCCTGTAAAATACTGGTAGGGGTATAAACTTGTGTATACACTGGTTAAAAATCAGTACAGAGGTCAACCAGAAAACCAACAACAGAATTCCATTACTTAGGTAAATCTCTCCTGGGAATACTCAAAAGATTTTATGTCAGCTTACCACAGGGGGAGCCACACAGTGAGGCTTACTGGTCTGTTGCTCTCAGTAGGATCAACCTGATGCCCATCAACATATGAATGGCTAAAACATGTGGTATATGAACATAATAAAACACTTGATCATAAAAAAGAGGGAAATGATGCCATTCGCAGAAAACTGAATGAATCAAAGATCCATCATGTCAAGCAAACTAAATCAGTAAAGAAAATATATTTTTCATAAGCAGAATTCAGATTTAGACAGGCCTCTTCCTGTTAAAAAATAATTAAATTTCAAGGAACCCTTTGGGGAAACTGAGGATAAGAGCAGTGGGGACAGTGCCAGGAAAACAAGTCATCGTAATGGATGTTGAGTATAGACCATGACTCGTGCCTCAAGGCCAAGATCTACCATCTTTGGTTTAACTTAAGTCCTGTGTTCAACCTGTCTGAACACAAGTGCTAAAGCAAAGTCAGATGGGAGATATTGAGAAGCAGAGCCCTTTTCCCTCATCTCTCCTCAGAACATTTGCTTCTGGCCTTAAATTCTTTCTCATTGTTGTCTGAGCACACCATTGGGCCCTTATAATCTTAATTCCTGAAGTGAGTGGCAGACAAGCTCACTCCTTTAATCTGGGATCATTCACCATAATGCAGCCAGTAGGATGTCTCTCTCTATAGACTTGAATCCCTCCAAGCTCGTTTCTTCAGCATGTGCCCTCTATGGTGCTGTGAGGAAACTCTGACTCAGGTGTATACCTAATTCTAAATAACCTAGAACTAGAAAGAACTGTGAGATGTATATGTATCTAAAGATGTTATATTTCTTGCTTTTTAATATTTGAATATTTTAATCTTCATTGGGGAACGATTTTCAGCACCTTATGATATAAATACATCTCACAGGTGTGTCAGACACAGACACATGAAAAATCTCATCCATATCGAAGAAGGATGTGTCAAGTGTGGACTCTCCTAGGCAAACCTAGTTACTGGGATAGCTAATGCGATTAAATATTCTAAGTGTTCTGGAAATAAATAAGGTAAAAGGGAGAACCCACCTTTAATTTGAAAAGAGATCATGCAACAACTACCAATGAACTATCTTCTTGACATCAATTTTGAAGCATCCAATAATAGGTTAGTGATATAGGGTCTAAGTCAGCACTGTGTAGTGAAAGTTGAGTTGACTTCAAGTCTAGCTTCCTGTGCTCTGGTACAGCTATTCCCATATTTATTTTTTCTGCATTTATTGTATACTAAAATTTAAAAGACAATATATTAGAGTGCTATTATTTAAGCATATTAATTTTATTTATCCATTTTTATATGATTATGTATTTTCCTATGACATTCAAGTTCCATTTCTAAGCAATGATCAGCAGGAAGAAACTTTTGAATTTACAAAACTTAGAAAGTTGTATATAATGCTTTACTCATTCCATGTATAATGTGATATAATTTGCTAATCCAATTGTTATAAAATTTGATATATGGAGCAGTATTTCAAATGCACTCTTGACAAAATATAGTCTTTTGCAGAATATTTATATAGTAATAATCATTCAAACCACAGTTATAATTTCAATTAATAACTGTGCGTGTGTGTGTGTGTGTGTGTGTGTGTGTGTGTGTGTGTGTGTGTGTGTGTGTACTGTATGTGTGTAGGGTTCACATATATGTGTGAGTATGTGGAGACCAAAGGTCGACATTAGACATCTTTTCTCCATGACTGTTCACCTTCAGTTTTTGAGACAGGGTCTTTCACTAAAAGTGAGCATCATCAATTTGCTTGGGCTGAATGGCCCTTGAGTTTTAGAGACCCACCTGTTTTGTGCACCCTAACCCCCAAGGCCAAGGATATAGGTAGGGACCACAATGCCTGGAATTTTATGTGACTTCTGGAATATGAAATCAGGTCCTTATGCTTTCTTGGAAGCACTATACTGATGGAGCCAATCTCCCCAGCTCTGGATACTTACTATTTTTTATTGTCTTGCCCTAAAATAATACCACTATGGTAGGCATTCATCACTTCCATGTCACAACACAGGACAAATTAATATTAAAAATATACTGAGTCTTAAAGTAAACAAAAACATTAATGAGTAAAACAGTCTATTGATGTAATGGTGATGCTATTTATTCCTTAACTTAGGGAAAGGCTAGTGTCAGTGTACCTGATAAAACAGAGCTATATAACCCAGGAGTTGAAAGTATTAAACTTTTAGAACACAGAGTAGTATCTAGATGTAGCCTAGCCTACACAGTTTCTTTATACAAGCAAACATGCCCATCTGTGATACATTACTGGTTATATAATGTAGTCAATTACAAAATTACAGTGTCATTTTCCTGGCAATAATGTTTTGTTATTGTTGTTAGTGACTATCTCCCTATTAGAGTTGCAATATATACAATACTTTTGTGAGTGATGAGTCCAGAAGCCCCTGCCATGGACAGCTTACTCAGATGCAATTGGTATAATAGCACTTAAGAGAAATGTTCTGCAGAAAATAGGTGACCTCAGCACTTTCACCAAGCAGGAAAGAGCCAATAAATACCCACTGACACATGTCTACATAAATTGAAATGTATTTAGAAAGACCTGAGGTGATTTCCAAAGGGCAGAGTCCACCTTTTTACTGCTTCAGAAGAGAGAGAAAAAGTAATTCATACTTTTAAATTAGCTTTGAGTCACAGTGAGGAGAGGCCTGAATGGAAGTAATTATCAGTGCATAATCTCATTAACTTGAGGCAGGACTGAGCTGAGGACTCCAGGTATTAGCTTCTCAAATCTGTTCATGAAGTCACATACATCATCCGACTTTCCCTCTTGTGTCGCCAGCTACAGGCACCCAGAACAACTCACTAGGGATTAATACAAGATTTAGGCAACATTATTAAAAGGCTGTATACTAATGAATTTTGTGTCAAGGGTAATCAATGAGACAAGGGATATGCATTATGATACTTAAAGACTTCCACTGCAAACTAAAATGACCCCACATCAATTCTCTCTTTTCATCACATTCAAGCGTAGAAAACATTATATATCCATAAGTCTAAAAAGTTCAAACAATCTATGGTAGTGGTCCTCACCTGTGGGGTGCAAACCTTTTGAGGGTCAAATGACACTTTCACAGGGGTTGCCCAAGACCATAGGAAAACACAGATATTTACATTATGATTCATAACAGTAGCAAAATTACAGTTATGAAGTAACAACAAAAAGTAGTTTTATGGTTGGGGGTATCACCACAACATGAGGCACTGGATTAAAGAGTCACAGCAACAGGAAGGATGAGAACCACTGAGCTAGTGTATATGAAGCAAGAGCGAGGGAGTTCTTTCTTTACTTCATCTTTAACATATCACTTATGAGCTACTCTCATGGTATACCATTTGCTGGGTGTGAAAATAATACTCACCATAAAGACAAATGCATATTTCTCTCATCTAGATCAATTAGTTATCATTTAAAACATCCCTTAAGTCCCTTCTCATGACTGTTTACATTGATCTCTGTTAGAAACCTTGAAGAACCATCTATAATATAAGCATGCTATCATTCATTTTTTCCCAGCATTTTCTTGGGGAATCTTTGTGGGGTCTCCAATGTTTTTTTTTTTTTAAATTAACATTGTGTCATAGGAAAATCCTTTTCATGAGAATAAGGCTGTAAAAGGACATTTAGCGGGTATTAATAAATATGGAGGGCTGAGGTGTTACTTTGAGACATATTACTACATGACTAAAAAAATCTAGAAATGCCCCATTTGACCTAGAAATTGCATTTAATAATGGAGTAGTTCAAAATTTCACTTATGTTATTAGATTTATCAAACCAAAGAGATAATGTATAATTTTTATTCAATATGCTCTTTAAAATAAAACTGGCCTTTAAAAGCAAGCAGCATGGATGCCTGCTGTCCCTTGCTTTGCTTTCAGTCACTTCTCTTTGTCTCACTCCACTCCCATCCTATTCAACAAAGCTCCTGAGACCTCTCACATGGATTACTGGGCTGTTTCATAGATGACTTCTTCTGGACCTTGAAATTCATTTGTTTCACAGTATTCTAAAACAAACATTTTAAACAAATTATTTTATGTATGGTAAACTAGGTGAAGATGGTCACAAACAAGAGCATCCCTTTCTGCACATGCTTAAAAAGAGGGTGGGAAGGAAAATAGTAGCAGTGATAGAGGCAGCTAATTTACTTTCCCAACATGTGATTTGAGCTCCCCGAGACCTATTTTGAAGATTGATGCACAACAGAACTAACTGTGTTGTCAGTTTCCACATCAGCTCCTCTGTCCATCTAGACTCTTTCCAAGCAAGGCAGCCACCAGAGGAAGACTTTCAAGTACCCTTCTCAAGACAGAAATCACGCAGTTCAGTGCACTTGAGTATCAAGTGACAAAGTAGGCTGACAGAGATGGCACAGAAGAGAGTCAAAGATTTGGAGCCAGAAAACAGCATCAGGACCACAGACAGGACAGGAAGGCTTGGGGAAATGGATACAGGCAGAAGAAGGAACTCAGAAGACTAAGCTTTGATCCCCCAAGTGCTGGTGGAAAAAATCCTTTTATTCACTCTTTACATTTTTTATTTATTTCATGGGTTTGTAAGGGGGTTGGAGGGTGCATGTCACCATGTTTGTATGTGGAAGTCAGAGGACAGCTTGAATATAGGGTCCCGGTATCAAACTCAGGTTCTCAGGCTTGGTGGCAAGTGCCATTACCCACTGAGGAATCTTGAACCAGCCTCAACAATTACTTTTAAAGTCACTGCAGTTTGGGCTCATTTATCATCCCACAGATTATAAATATCACATTTGATGTTTACAAATATTTGATAATATCCCACTTTAAAAAACAGTCTACCATCTTTTATACAGCCTGTATGACCCTGGCTAATGTTTTCATAGTGGCACATGCTACCTTTTCTTGTTTGCATTTATTACCATCAAGCATCCTCTTTGTCTGAGATTCTTGACACAGTGTCATCTATTTCTAGAATTCTTTTGTTCCTGTCCTCCATCCACTTATCTCCTGCTAAGCCAGCTGTAGTCATGACTCTGATCTCCCTGGCTGAGGTAGCACTCTGGTTTACATCCTGTACATACACTGCTTGGGAAGCACCACAAGCACAACCAGGCACTGGAACTAAAAAACACGTGTGCCTGTTGTTTCATACAAGTCTGTTCTATGTCCCTCAACTAGCACCAGCATTCTACCAGGGTGTGACTTACTGCTAACCATGTAAAAGGGTTGGACTGCATTTTATTTTTAAATAATATCATGCCATGTGTTAGTTTATGTTAGTGGTATTTATGCATTCAACAAATATTTACAAAGAGGACAGCTGCATGGAATCTTGTGTGGTAAGTATGCAGTTACATCAGTTAGGAGATCACTGCCAGGCTCCACCCCAAGGGGTTCAAGGATAGTAACATGCATAGTAGTTAAGCAGCCAAGCACATGGGATTGTCGTAGGACTACACCTGGGTGCAACAGTGCCTTTAAGGAATCTCTTAGACCCAGAGAAAAGTCTCCAAGTGTGAAGAGAGGGCACGTGGATTTAGTGTTATCAATGGATAATGATGAAGGTCAGTTTTCACAAAAGCACTGTGCGAGGCAGTTGTTCAGCTGCTCAAGATGGGTTTGGGGGCTGCATGCCAGAGAAACAGGTGTTTCTTGCAAGAATAAGAACAGTGAAAAGTACAGCAAGGAATCTCAGATGACTGACAGCCTTGACCTTACCTAGGTAAGAGTCTGGAGCAATTCAGATTTATCGCAAGGTTTTCTTTGCATTTGGACACAAGTATCCCAGGTTTCATATACCAAGCCCACATCATGTTCTGCATGGGTTAACAACATGATTTCCAAACTGAGATGTCTCCCTCTATCTGACAAAAATTTCCTACAAAGTGAATTAGAATGTGGATTATCAGGTACCATACATAGCAGGCAGGGTATATATGTTAGTATTTAGTATCTGTACTAGTCTGCCCTTGGGATTCTGACAGGATACGCCCTCAGCTGCAGCCATTAAGAGCACCCCCCGTGCACATTCACTACATTCCCTCTTAAAAGGGCCCTGCCCACCTCCCATCCTTCTTTCTCTCCTTCTCTCTGTCTGTATGCCGCCCCTCTCTGCCTCTCTTTCCTCTTTTCTGTTGTCCCTGTCCCCAGAGGCTAGTCAACCCCTCCACTTTCCCATTTTACGATGCCTTTCCCTTAATAAAAAACCCTCTGCTTCATCTCTGTTCCATGGGGTCTTTCTCTTGTGCACCACTTTTTCTAAAAAATTACAACAATATACACATTGGCCTAGTAAGGAGGACTAGGCAGGGCAATAGAGCCAAAGTGGCATGTAGACACCATGTGAAGAAACAACACAACTTTGGAAGAAAGAGTAATGGCAAGAAGATGAAATTATAAGAGCCACTGCAATGATAGAAACCAACCAAGGAGTCCATTCCCTACTATTTGCCACACACTCAGATGCATGCATGTGTGTGCACACACATACAGGAATACACACACACACACACACACACACACACACACACATACACACACACGCAAAATTTTCTTTAAAATGGACATGGCATTTTTGAAGTGACAGGGTTGGAGCATGCCTCGGCTCATACACTCTTCACCTTCCACTGAGCGTATCCACAGATGCATGTCCTTGGTCCCCGCATGGAGAGGCTTTGAAGTAATCTCACAGGAAACCTATCCAGAGATTTGTGTGACCCTGTGCTTGGGATTTCATTATGGCCACAGATTACCAAGAGTGAGTTTTATAAAAAACTGTTTGCATCAAGATGTTAGGCATCTTCATGCATTTCATCCCCCGAAGGCTTCAAACATGCTTTCCCAACAGTGGAGACGGATAAAAACTGAAGCATGGCTATTAGGCATCCTTTCAGGGGTGAGCACGGGGCATCATCTCCTTATTATAAAGGAGCTTCTCATGGAATCACCGCAGAATTTTGTACTCCAAGTCAGTCACAAGAGAAGAATTAACAATATCAAGCCACTGCGACAGAAACCTTTGCATGACAGGGCTCACTGGATATCTGACACCCACTCTCACGCCTCATTCCTTGCCTATCTAAATACATCCTCCAAGTGCTATTTTGCCCAGAATATTTGGAAATAACTGATTTTCTTTTGAAGATAGCTCACAATTTAAAAGAAAATGATGTATTCTTTATGACACTTTGAGGGTGTACGTGGTTCAAAGCCACTAGGGATTTATTGTTATAATGCCTGCAATTGCATGCGTTTTACTTAAATAACACATTTCACCCTGCATGAATAGCTCTGTCTTGCTCAATGCTGAGTAAAAGCTAGTCTCCTGCTCTGAGGCACACAGTCCCACTAAAGTGACAACTGTGGCCTGTGAGGAAAAATGTGGAGGAGTGTCTGGCAGTCCCCAAGAATAGGTCACCTAGAAACAGACACAAGGAGGCTAAGGGACAAGAATCATGACTACCTCCATGGAGCCATTAAATGAAGCCACAGGTCTCTCTGTCACACTGTGGATGTACCACACATGGAGTTAGAATAACTGTGCATATGGCTCAGCTTTGAGCTTCAGCACAAATTGATCACCCAGACAAACTGATCATCTCAATCTTCTCTAAAATTGAAGACCTGTTAAATGCTCAACCAGTCATTCCCTACAAAGGAAGCCTGGTTGGCGTGGCCTTTCTGCTGCATCTGAGCTATCTCAGACCTTGCCCTTGCAAAAACTGCCAAGACTGGCCAGGTAGATTTCCTCCTCCTATGCAAGCCACACCCTGGCAACATCAGAAAACAGGGATGTTGAATGGGAAATTAGCACAGTTCCTTGAAACTAGTTATAGACAGGGTTGAGGAGAAGGTCAGTGGGTACAGCTTTGTGAACTGGTTGCATTTTGTTTGTTTTGTCTTTGCTCAAACTTGTTATGAGCTAGAGTCATCTGGGGAGAGGAAGCTCAAATTTAGAAAATTTCACCATCATCCTGGCTATAGGTAAGTCTGTGGGACATTTATTGATTAATTATTGATGTGAGAAGGCCCAGACCACCCTGGGTTTCGACACCCCTGGACATGTGGTCCTGGGTGCTCTACAAAAGCAGAACGAGTGAGACCTGGAGAGCAAGCCAGGAAGCCATGTTCCTCCACTGCCACTGGTTCAGTTCCAGGGCCCAGGTTCCTGCCCTGACTTTTTTCAATGACGGACTGTAATGTGTAAGGAAAACAAACCCTTTTTTGTCCAAGTTTGTTTTTGATCACGGCCTTAATCACAGTAATGGAAAGCAAGCTAAGACACTATAAGAACACAAAGACATGAATATAAATTCCCAGATTTATCTAAAACCTGAGTGCAGCAAGAGAATTCTAATCTTGGCACTGGGGCAGGAGTGAAGACGGGATCCCTGGGATTTGCTGAGCAGTGAGTTCCAGGTTCAGTGAGAGACCCTGTCTCAAAAGGTAAGTACCCCAGCAATAGATGGAACCATGAATGACAGCAGCTTTTGGTTTATACATGCACACACATGTCCATACACTTATACAGATACACAAACATGTAAGCATGTATACAGGCAACAAATATATATATATATAATCTATTGGCTGTATGTTAGGCATAGTACATTGATATGCACACATTTTTCTCAATTAATTCTAAAACAGCTATGAATGTTGGTGATGATCCAACAGAGAAAAAACAAAAACAAAAACAAACAATAGCAACAAAAAGCCCTTCTGTTAAAATCATAAACCCATGAAACTAGTGAAATTGCAGGGGAGTTCATTACAGATCATTTGTAAATTTTATGTGTCAAGGTCTGCCTCTCCTTGTGTGTATGAGTGTGTGTGTGTGTGTGTGTGTGTGTGTGTGTGTGTGTGTGTGTAAGCGTGTGACTGCAGGTACACCCATGCCACTTGTATACATGGAGGTCAGTGGGCACTAGCTCTCTGTCTGGTGAGAGGTTGGGTTTCTTTTGTTTTGCCTCTGAGCTGAATATTCAGGCTCTGTGGCCTGCAGGCTTCTGGAGAATTTTGTACTATCTTTACAACTCACCAAGAGCCCTGGGGTGATGAACACAACCACTGCCTACAGCTTTAACTGTCTGTATCTGGAAATTCTCTAGTTTATGGGGCTGGAGAAATGGTACAGTGTCTAGAGTCACTGGCTGATTTTCCAGAGGACCCACATGGGGACTCACAGCTACCTGTAATTCCAGTCCCAGATCTGACACCTTCTCCAGCCTCCAAGAGCATCATGCTTGCATATGACAAACAGACATACAGAAAAAACAGCTGTAGATATTTAAAAAGTAAAATTCAAGTATAAACAATTGCATAAAAGTTCTCCTAATGGAGATGAAGTGGCATCTCACTTTGGTTTGGTGTTCATTTTTCTATGACTGATATGTGACATGTCTCTTTATGACCTTGCTGGTCACTTGTTTACTGAGGGACTTGTCTATTCAGATTCTTTGCACATTTCTACAAGGGATTATTTACCATCTCATTATTGAGCTGTAAGTGTTATTAATATATTTTATATAGAAGCCCCTATGTATTTTGATATATAATCTGCAAACCATTTTCTCCATTTTACATGTTAATTTTTCAGTTTCTTGATAGTTCCTATTAAATAACAAATTTATGAGCATATGCATATGCATGATAGGGGGTCTGAGTATTTATGTGAGTTCATGTGCAGGTATCATGTATGTACACAGTGAAAATTTTGGGTGTCATTGCTCAGGTGCTATTATTCATCTTGTTTTTGAGGCAAGGTCTCTTATTGCCCTGAAAGCCACAAAGTAGTCCAGGCAAGCTGCCCAAGGAGCTCCAGGAACCTGCTTGTGTCTAGACCTCCTAGCCTTGGGATTTCAAGCATCATCACCACACTGAGAAATTTTATTTTTTTATGTGGATTCTAGAAATCGAACTCAGATCTTGACTCTTGCAACACAAGCATCTCAGCAACCAAACTGTCTTTACAGGTCCACACAGGACAATATTTTTAAATAAAATATTTATTATTATTAATTTCATATAGTGTGTGTTTGTGTGTGTGTGTGTGTGTGTGTGTGTGTGTGTGTGTGTGTGTGTGTACGTGCACGCGTGCATGCGCACACAAACGTACCATAGAGCATGTGCAGAGGTCAGAGAACAATTTTGCAGAGTAGGTTATCTCCTTCTTCCATCTTACAGGGGATCTTGGAATCAAACATAGGTCTCTAGTCTTGTACTTAAACCTTCCAAGCCCTATATCAACCCTCTCTATTTTCTATTAAAAAACAAAGTCATTTATTTTTTTTTAATGTGGTGTGTTTGTCTACATGTATGTACAACATTACATTTAGTTCCCAAAGAGGCCATAAGAGGGTGTCAGAACACCTAGAACTGACATTCAGCATGGTTGTGAGCTGCCATGTGGGTTCTGGGAACTAAACCCAGGTCCTCTGCCAAAAGTATCTGCAAGAGTTATTCACTGAGATGGCTCTCCAGGACCCTCTTGTTTTTCATATTTCCTACATTCTACTATGTGCTTTCCTTCAATGTACACCCCTCCTAATGGCCTCTTTCAGATTTCAAGAGAGTCTGAAAGGAGATACCATGCTTGTTTTAATATGGCTGCTTCCAGAAGCACTGAGTTATCAAGCAAAACCCCAGTACCAGGAATAGGACCCCTCTTCAGGAGTTGGTAAAGGAAGCTACAGAGGCGTCCCAAACATCACAGCTCTTGCCATTCCTTCTAGTTTCCCACCAGAAGTACATGATTAGACCCTCCTGCTGAAGGTACCACACACTTAGATATATGATACAGACAAAACAAGCTGGGAGCTTCCTCCATACCAAATAACTGTCATAGTCCAAGATGGTGCTATGCAGGCTTCTGGAAAACAAAAGACATCATTGATCTTGTCTAGCTTTGAATCTTACAGCCCATGAGACCAAATTGTCAGGCAAAATATGCCAACCTCTGCAACAATGGTACTACTGTCAGTGGCAATAACCAACTTATCTCAGATAGGATGTTAGACATATTCCATGGGAAGGAGTCCATGTCTGATACAAAAATAATTTGGTCAAAAATGCATAAGGGCTAAAAGACTAGATGTAATTAGGTAACCAAATACTGTTGTAGAGCTAAATAGACAAAATATGAACTGCCTTCTAAATATTTATGTTTATACCCATAAACAAATGCTACTCTCGGTATAAATCAGAGAAGCCTCTCTGTCCAGAGAATGGTGCGAACTACAGAGACTCAAGGGCACACAAGATGCTGATGGTGGATGGCATATGAATACTCGCCCCTAACAGGACATTTTTATCAACCCATATAAGACCCAGGAGACATTGTGGCAGGAATAGTGTGGGAAAAATGTAGGAGTCAGAAGATATGTAGACAGGTTTAACCAGCTATTTATCTTTCAGCTTAAATAGTCACCTGTAGAATTTGTGTGACTTTGGATGTGACTCTAGCTCCCCCATCAAATACATAAAGAGAGAAACTGCAGCCACTTATTTTCCTGGGCTATTTAAAGTACATTCTGTCCAAAGACATTAGGTGGAAAAGGTTAATGTTAAAATAATGCAGGCAAATTGTAGCTGATAGAATTGCAATGATAGATGGTCTCTTGAATCCCGTCTACTGTGGAAGCACAGGGTGCTGATGAGCCCCATGTATGGTGCTTCTGACCTCCATTTATCATAATTACAGCATAGATTTCAGGTCATTCACTGACAGAGTGACAAGAGTTTAGTGTCTAACAAAGATATTCTCTGCTTAGAAATCTTTCTGGAATATTTATCATCTAAGAGAGATGTGTACTGGTCCCTCACAAATTGGATGAAGCTGAGATTAGTTGGAGGGGTGTTCTCAGAAGTCTCATATATGTCCATGCTATTAAATAATATGTGTTGGCTCTGTTCTTTCACTTTCATCTTTAAAGGCAAGGAGATGTGTTTATAAATATATTGATGTCCTGATCTCTTTCCCTGTCTCCAGTGTCAAGAATAAGCTTTCTCGGATCTGATTTTGGGTATGTGCTTTCCTAGAAAGTGTCTGCCACAATCTCACATCAGTTAACATGCTACTTCTGTTTAGCAATAATCTAGATATTAAACACCAACTCCCATAAAAAAACAAACAAACAGAGAGAAGCACACCAAGAAAATACTAGCCCCACTCCTTCTTCTCCACCATCATGTTCAGTAGGTATCTATGATGGCTATTCTTGGTTGTCAGCTTGACTATATCTGGGATTAACTACAATCCAGAAATAGGGGGGACACCTGTGAGAGATTTTCTGCATGTTTTGAAGTAGGCAAATCCACTTCTTGTCAGGACATTTGAGGTAGAATGACATACACCTTTGTTCCAGATCTTAAGGCTAGAAGACACAGGCCTTTAATCTGGATCTTGGTGTGGGAAGACATACCTTTAATATGGGCCTTACCCCTACTGGAAGTCTATATAAAGACATAGAAGAAGTCTATATAAAGCTCTTTGTCTGCTTGCCCTTGCCTTGCTAGCATATCCATTTCTTCACTGGCATTGGAGACTATATCTTCTGGGTTTCAGAATGTATAGAAAACCAGCTGTGTGTGTGTGTGTGTGAGAGAGAGAGAGAGAGAGAGAGAGAGAGAGAGAGAGAGAGAGAGAGAGAGAGAGAGAGAGAAAGAAAGAAAGAAAGAAAGAAAGAAAGAAAGAAAGATTCATTCCATAAGTTCTATGACTTAAGAAAACCCTGACTAATACAGTGCCCTTGTTCATACTTGAACTGAAAGAACTGTGGCAGGCACTCCTATATGAAGGTTCCTTCCTAAACCTGGCCACTCACTTATAGTGCCAGATGCTCTCCTCTATCTTCATCTTCAATCAACAGCAGTCACCAGGACGGGGTCTTCTTGCTGTTCAAAAGGCCTGATCATATGCCTTATGTTTCCCACCCTTAGGTAGCTCCAAATTGACATTGAGATGGGTTCTTGTCTCCACTTGAATGCAATCCTGTGAATTTACTTCATCCTCTAAATACATTATCTCAAATGACAAGAATTGGGAATGTAATCTCAGTGGTATAGCGTCTGGTTTAGCAGATAGAGTCAACCCTCTATACTGTGAAAAAAAAAAAGAACACCATGACTTGGAAATGATGAAAATCAATTGGTTCACTTTTTCCTTTGGCCATATCATTTTGATAAAGCAATGTTAATTGATAGGGAAATGAAGAAATATAGCAGCATCACTTACAAGCTCATTTTTATCCCCTACTGCCCAGGGTAACGTCTAAAGGAGAAAAGATCATGCAGAGAAACTCAACCATAAAACCATACTCCATCACAGGTAAGGTTGTGAGGGTTTAAATAACTGATGCAAACATTCTAAACCTCTCCAAGAGTGGGGCTTTCCTGCAACTGAGAACTTCCACGCCTTGTTCACTGCTATAGCCTCAGTAAATCAACATCACTGAAATATATATAGATGGGAACAACTTATAATGAGTACTGGAAACTGAGTTGCAAGTTCCCTTCACATTAAGGATTCACCCCTCAGCAAAATTTGTGCTTATGCCCATGAGCAGGTGGGTTCTATCTCTCCATCAATTACAGAAATAGAAGACAAGAAAATAGTTCAGAGCAAAGTGAAAGCAAAATTTATTGGTAAGTGTTATAGACTCCTTATATACATGAACAGAGGCCCCAGAGACTGCCAATCCCCCTGAGGAAGGAGATAGTTGGGTTCCATGAGTGGTGTGAGTCCCTCCCTTCTATCCACTACTGGACCTAACTTGTTCTCATGTTCTTTATGGTGCAGGCATTTTCAGGGATTGATCATCTGTCTCTGTCTCTGTACACAAGCACAGACATAATTGTAATAGAAAAATGATTCATTACTAACATCTCACATAAATGAAAATGATCAAAAGATAAAGATGTTAATATAAGGAACATTGCATCAACTAGATAGCCTTAATAAAATGGACAAATTCATAGAAACTTGAGAACCTACCAGACCATATCACCCAGCACTAGGATGCATGACTGTAAGCATAACTAGCAAGAAGTCTGTAGCAATAATCAAATTCCTTCAATGAAGGAAAGCTTGGGCTCACATATCCTTATTCAAATTTATAGAATACCTACAGCAGAACCAACACCAACCCTTGATTTTCTGAAACAATCAGGATAAAATAATTTTAACCAATATTATGAGACTAGTGTTACCTTGAGATAAAAATAGCATGAGTACACTTTCAGAAAATTCAATGACAACCCAAATCCTAGGACTAGTAAGACAAACATCCTCAACAAAATCATAGCAAACTTAATTCAGGACTGCAGGTAAAGGGTCATATACCATGGACAAGGGAGAACTATTCCTGAAATGCAAGGATGGTTCAACCCATGAAAAATCTATCAATGCCATGCATCTCACTAACAAAATGAAGAAGCAATTTAATGACAGTCATAACCCTTTTCCCTCAAATAACTCAACCACCTTAATCACTAGACAAAAACTCATAAGTTTGTGACTGGAGAAATTGCTCAGTGGTTAAAAGAACTTTCTGCTCTTCTGGAGGACCCAAGTTTAATTCTCAACACATACACATTAGTGGCTCACAACTGTAACTCCACCACAGGGTGCCTGATGTCCTCTTTTGGACTCTGTGGGTACCTGCATGCATGTGGCATAAACATAGACTACTGGTGAGATCATGGCCAGCCTAGTCTACATAGCAAGGTCCTACATAAAACAATAAATAAATAAAATTTTAAATGAAAAAAGGAAGTGAAGAGGAGGAGGAGGAAAAAGAGGAGAAGCAGCAGCAGAAGAAGCAGAAAAAGGAATTTTTGTCATGTCATAAGGGTTTGAAAGCACTTGTGCAGAGTCTGTAGAATAAGAAGATACTGGTCCCACATGTTGCCATCAGGCCATTAACATTGTGCCCACAAAGTTCATGCTCTGTAGAAGACAAAATACAAAACTGATTTCTAATCACCCAGAGTAACAAAAGCACGGCACAAAGACAGTACTTTTGAATATGGAAAACTTATTCTGGTGCTACTGCATCACAGAAGGCCTACAAAGAGGAGCAGCATCAAGGACATATTGGACAACATATTAGCATACTGAAGAGCTGTGCCCTAAAAGAAAGAAGGCAGCTGTTCATCATGATGCAAGACTGGAAATCCTGGAACCATTCTGAAATCCAGCCAGGCCACAGAAGTAGTTCTGTGCAGCATCCTATAATCTACCTTATTTTTCATATTCTGTCAAACAAAATAATTTTCTTTTGTTTCTTTTAGCTTTGTGCTTTTATACCAATGATACTTTTTGACTGTTCTGTGTTATTTTCATGTTTTCAAATTTCCATTACTATAGCATAAACTGTATGGTGATGATTTTAAACCAATTTTTGTATGTATTTGTTGCTGTTGT
The DNA here is from genome assembly GCF_003668045.3 of Cricetulus griseus. Taxonomy (NCBI): domain Eukaryota; kingdom Metazoa; phylum Chordata; class Mammalia; order Rodentia; family Cricetidae; genus Cricetulus; species Cricetulus griseus. Next base: position 220,038,113 of record NC_048597.1, read on the forward strand.
TTGTTTGTGTTTTTGGCAAATTTTACTGTTATCCAAATTGCTGTCTTGAGTTTACTTGTATATAAATACTGAGTATGTATGTAAAACTGTAGAGTTTTTTCAGTAAATGAAGATATATGCCTTAGGTTAAAGGTATAATTTCAGTAGCCCCTTACTGTGAATGATGGCTGATAGTCTATGTTGATATCTCAGACAGCTATAGTGAAAGCTGATGTATACAGTGAACAAACAGGAAGCTATGTATTTTTATTTGGGGTATATACTTCTGTTAATATTTCCCATTTGATTATAATTATTGTGCTGGTATTTCATTGTATGTTTATACCATGTATTCAGAAACCCACAGAAACAGATGACCTGAAAAAGGGGGAGTTCATGGACCCAAACTGATAGCTGGAAAACCAGCATAGGACTTTTCTAGACGCCCTAGGCAAGGATGTCAGTTTGGAGGTCTGGTTAATCTATGGGGCCTCTGGTGGTGGCTCAGTATTTATCCCTAATATGTGAATGGACTTTGGGAGCCCACTCCACATAGAGGGATGCTCTTTCAGCCTAGACACATGGGGGAGGGTCTAGGCCCTGCTCCAAATGATATGACAGACTTTGAAGATCCCCGAAGGAAAGCCTCACCCTCCCTGGGAGCAGAAAGGGGATGGGATAGGGGGTCAGTGGAGGGCAGGGGAGGAGGGGAGAGAGAGGGAACTGAGATTGACATATAAAACAAGTTTGTTTCTAAATTAAATAAAAAATTTACTTAAAAGTAAGTTATTATTGTCCATTTCATAATATAAGTTGATTTTTAAAATATTTTATCATGTGTTTGTGCTTACCACAAAATAACCTTTAAATGTAAATTTATACCTTTTAAGAAATCATTAAAGGCAGTGGTGGCACATGCCTTTAATCCCAGTAATTAGAAATCAGAGGCAGGCACATCTTTGAATTTGAGGTCAGGCTGGTCTACAGAGTGAGTTATGGGAGAGTCAGGATTACAGAGAGAATCCCTGTCTCCAACCACCCCCTGTAAAAAAAAAGAAAGAAAAGAAATGACTATGATTATTTTTTCCTACATTTCCTAGATTTTTCCTAGATAAATTCAATGAGCTGATCTTGTGAGATTTCATATTTCAAGATTCTGATCTTTTGGGATTTCAACATTTTGGAGACAGGCATGAGGAGTTAAAAAACAAATTTATTGATCATACTGCAAGAGACAACAGCTGGCTGGGCACTAATATGAATATTAATGGCCATAAGTCATCTTTTCAGATTGTGATCAAGCCATCTATTCACAAGCATGATTACCTAAACAATTACAGAAAAACATTTTTAAAATTCCATACTGTCTCACGATAAAAACTACTCAGTAAAGTAGCAACAGAGAGAAACCAGCCCATCATATAAAGAAATGTCAAGAATGAAACCATGAACACTTCTGTTCCACATAGAATGTTATAACTAAATAATTAGGCATGAAAAAAGAGGCACTTGGACCAGAAGAAAAAGTAAAATTTTGTTTTCAGACAACCATGATCTCATATGTAAGAAAACTTAAAGATTACACACACACACACACTGAGACACACATACACACACACACACACACACACACACACACACACACATACACAGAGGAATCTAGTAAATAGCATAGTCTATATATAAAATTAATTACATATCTACACACTATGGAGAATTAGAAAGGAAAAAACACTTTAACTTACTTTTTGAGTCATTAAAAGGGATAAGATACTTGAGAGTCCAAACAACAGAAACATTTGTATGAGTGTAGATCATTCCCGAGAGAAACTAATGAAGACATAACCAAAAGGGAAGATATCCCATGTTCACAGATTATAAAATTTGACAGTAACATGCCACTGTTGCTGGTAGTTACATGCAGATTCAATGCATCGCTGTTAAAACTCCTGTGGTACTATTGTTCAGAATTAAAAAACACATTCTGAAATTGTATGTGGCCCCATGTATCAGGAACAAACAGAATAAGGAAGCTGAAAAGTACACTTAATACAAGTCCTTAATAGTCTGTAACTCAGTAGTCTATGAGATGGATAGATAAATCGACTGATGGAACAGGTTAGAGAGATCAGAAACAATCACATGACTGGTGTTTTTATTAGAGGACAGTATTTGTTACATCTCGGTAAATATCATGGCCAAGGCAACTTACGAAGAAAGATTATTTGGGCTTATATCTTCACTGGGTTAGAGTCCATTGAGGCAGGGGCCACGTGTCAATAGGCAGTTGGAGTCAGAAGCTGAAAGTCCTTCCACATCATCAACTACAGCAGAATCAGAGAAAGCAAATTGAAGTATGGTGAATTTATATATTCTCAAAGAGGAAGAGCCAGTTTTCTTTAAGGGCATGGCCCCTGGGAGCTTAATTGTGCTCCCATTGAAGGCCTCATACCCTAAAGTATTTAAATTGTATTGAATGAGTTATTAAAAATAGAGGTGACACAATATTGGCTGGATGGCCAAGAGGCAAGGTGGTGTAAGAGATTGATGAAGAGCTAACTACTTCATATGAAATTCTCAAGAAACGAATAAAAGGGGGAGGAAAATAAAAAAAAAAGGTTTTGTTCTACTTCTTTTCATTGTTCATGGACAAAGTATGACATACTGATACTAAAAGTGTCTAGATCTACTTTCCAGGAAAGTCAATGAAGGTGAACAAGTATCAAGTAGTTACTGTTAAGATGTCCCAGATAGTTCATCTACTTTATTACTAGTAAAATTATTCTGGCTTTGTCTACCATGAGGTTGTGCATCCAATCTGTATTTTCTTGCCTTGTAACAACTTATGTGAGACAACTGTGCCTCTTTCCAAAACAGCCGGTATTTATCAGTGATGGGGCAAGTCCTTCTGTGTATGCTTATCTTAATGGTTGTTGAATAAAGTACTGTTGGCCAATAGAAAAGCAGGATAGTTGGGACTAGGAGTCAAGGAGGATTCTGGAAAATGTAGTAAAGTCTTGTGATCCAGGCAGGATGTGACATAGCAGGCAGACTCAGATATAGGCAGGGACAAGTAGGAAGTCATTCTCTTCCTCTTCCTCCTCTTCCTCCTCCTCCTCCTCTCTTCTCTGGAGCCGCCTTGTGAGCCCAACAAGAGAGGATACATGCTGCTGGCATCCTTGATCAGATAAGTCTTTATAATAGTTATGGTTGATACTTAAGTCAGAGCAAGTCTATAAGAAATCTTAGTCATTGACCAAGAGCATTGTATCTAATATAAGTATCTGTGTGTTATTTTGGCCACCCACGTGGCGGGCAGTTGGCATAAAGATTTATCATTACATATCAGTTTCTCTTTCCTCTTTTCCTGATATTTTATGCCAACAGTTGCACCCTTTCCAACTATCTCCTTCTCCCTCATCAAACCAGGCCTTCCCTGTCCTAGTTTTTGTCTCTGTTGCTGTGATAAAGTACATGAACCAAAAGCAAATGGAGAAGGAAAGGGTTCATTTTAACTTATAGGTTATTCCGTTGTTGAGACAGGAACTCAAGGCAGGACCTGGAGCCAAGACCATGGAGGAATGCTGTTTATTGGCTTGCTCTCATGACTTGCTCAGCCTTCCTTCTATGACACTCAAGACCACCTGCCCAGGGCCAACACTCTCACAGTAGATTGGGCTTTCCTACATCAATTAGCCATCAAGAAAATGCCACAAAGACATGCTCTCAGGCCAATCTGATGGAGGTATCTCTTCCTAGGTGACTGACTCTAGGTCTGTGTCTAGTTAACAGTTAAAGCTACTGGTGACATTTCTTAGAGAAGTCTTCATCTGTATATAAAGCAGTCATTTTAAGGAAAAACTTAAAACTGTGTGTACTTCTTGTTTTTCTTTTTTTAACCTTTACAAGCAACACAGAAAGATTTACAGGAATGGTAACTAGGCAACCAAAACAAAAATCTAAATAATGTCATCTTGTTAGGGAGATCTGGGAACACACAGCACAGGCCCTACTGTCTTGCTAAAGGTCAGTGATGCTTCCCAGTGACACATCTCCTAGTACAGTCTTCATTGCAATAATGCAAGCATTTATCAGCCATCATGGGTTCTTTGATAAACAGAAAGTTTCAAGTGTGCAAACTGTGTAGCTCCGAAATGAACTGATACAAAGTAGACACTAGAATGAAAACACAGGACTTACATCAGAGCGAATCTCCCAGCAATTACTCAGGGCAATTTAGAATTCATAAGGAAAATCAATACATTCTTGTGTCTTTCACAGAAGGAAAGATTCTTACAACCTAAGCATTTTCAGCCTGAATTTAGGCAGTGGGTCTGCATGTTATCATAAAATAGCCATCTACCACCTCTCAGGTATGGTGGTCTACATGTTCATGTTCATTATTTTATTTAATCCTCATGTCAGTTCTGCATTATCATAATAATCTTATAGATGGGTAAGAATATTGCTATGTGAGGGATAAGTTGATATTAAGCTTGTATCTATTTGATATAAATTATGGCACTGTGTCTACTGACATGCATTGGGTCATTCATCAAATATTTATTGACCAACATTCCTGTTGGTGCAGTAGTTTTTGTTAGAGCTGGTGGGGATACAGTGCCTCTCACTAAGATGTGTGCTCTCTTGTTGGGTAGATGCATCGAAAAATCCGTGAAGTTATAATATAGAGAGGTGTCTGATAAATTCAATGGTGCAGAGGAAGTATCATCAAGGCAGTGGTTGTGGCTGATGGCCTGACAAAGTTTAACATCATCCAGCCCATAGGGCTTTTGACTGAGATTACAGGCTGAGTGAAGATGAGTTCAAGGTCACCCCACAGGGCTTCTCCTTGTATCTTGCAGTTGGCACAGGGTATTCATACCTTTCCAGATACCAAGTCTTTTCATTAGATCATGCTTGCTCAATGAATGGCTGGATACAGACCTCATTTTTCTTCAGAGTAACAAGATGATAGTGAGTTTTGGATGGCAGTTGTAGATGGAAGTTATGTCCCTCCTGGTCCTATAGCTGTTTAGTCCCAAATAAACACACAGGCTTCTATTAATTATATACTGTTTGTCTGATGGCTCAGGTTTCTTATTGGCTAGCTCTCTCTTAATTATTAACCCATTTCTATTAATCTGTGTATCTCCATGTGGTCTTGGCTTACTGGTGATGTCAGATCTCTTGCTTCCTCCACAGCTACATGATGTCTAGCTGGCTATTCACTTTGTCTTCCTCATCCCAGAATTCTCCTAGTCTGGTAGCCCCACCTATATTTCCTGCCTGGCTACTGGCCAACCAGTATTTTATTGAAGTGATATGAGTGACAAATCTTTACAGTGAGCGAGAGCATTATTCCACATCAGGCAATATCCATGGATTTCTCTAAGTGGCTTAGAAAGAGGACTTACTTATTTTTTCAAGCTTTTAAGAAAGAGGATACTGTAGTGAAAGACACTGACTCAGCATGTTCATTACCACTGACGACAACTTGATTAGGGCTCAGTGTGAGTGCCTAAGGGGTCTGCTAATTGGATTTCAAAGTTAAAACATGTCCAGAAAATCTGCAAACACTGGAACTGGGCAGACTAGTGGTCATCTTTTTACTTGGTGATTGTTGCCCCTGGAAGTGCACTGGCATGGCTCTGTTAGCCAATAGAGTAGTCATATAAACTGTGGGAGAGTGAGTAAAGCAAGTCTCCAGGCCTGCTATATGGTATTTATAGATGGAAAATAATTTTCCCTCTCTAAAATTCTGACAGACCTTAGGCAAGGAAGAGTATAGATGTTCGAATTTCCTTCAGGGCAACTCAACTGAAAACTAGTAAAAAATGTATAATGTTAAAAGCTGGTGTTTATGGAGTCTTGCTGGGTGCTTTATACATATTAACTTAGTTGGCTGTGCAGTCATCTCATGAACTCCTCTGACACTGACAGGTTAGAAATGTTTCATGCAAGCAGGCATGTCCAGTGAGCCACAGGACTGAGACACACGACCAGTAGCCAATCCTGGCTTCTGCCCCCACAAGTACATTCCAGTGTACCTCAAGTATATGAAACAACATCTCACACTAACCCATCTAGACACGTCTTGGAAGTGAAGGGAGGAAAGTTAAGGGAGAGAAAGAAACTAAAGGACAACCCAAGGTTTCAAGTCTGAAAGTATGAGATTACCCTGTCATTAAAAAGAATAACAAAAAAAGAAATGTCAAGTTTGGGGCTGGAGAGAATTGTAGCCCCTGCTACTCTTGCAGAAGACTTGAATTTGGTTCTCATGACCCCTGTAAGATGGCTCATAACTGCCTGCAATTCCAAGGGCTCTGAACCCTCTTCTAGCCCCCATGAGCACCCACATATGGTGTACAAGCACATGCATGCATGGGCAGGTGTGTGTGCCCACACATACACACACACCCCTTAAAAACAACACAAAATAATAATTTTTTTAAATACAAAGAAAAATTTGGGGAACAATCAAGGAAAAATGATATTACATTCTCTGCAGGTTATGCTTAAATTTTATCTCTCCAAAAGGCACCTCAGTTAATGTCCATGGAGTTTATGATTTGGATTCAGGCTGGGAATAATTCCCATGCAGATTTTATCTCTGGGTCAGTTCCTGATCTGTAGTGAGAGGACGGTGGGTCAGATTAGTAACAAACCAACCACCAGTCAGAAATACATACTCATCTTAAGGGACTGAGGTATGTAACCTACGAAGCAAAAAATATGGAAACAGGGGTGCACAGGGGACCTGTAAAAAGAAGACACTGTGGGAGAGAAAATGAAAACTTTAATCAAGGCATTAGAAAATGCTCACTTCAACAATGAAAGTAGAAGCAGGATACCTGAAACGAAGCCAGTCAAGTTAGAAGCAGAGAGCTGTAAAACTCACGAGGGCCTGATGAGAACAGACCAAGAAATAAATCTTTTCCAAGAACAGCATGTGTGATAATATCTTATTACATTTTTGGGACAGAGGGGCACAGAGATGTGACTTAGTAATTTTCAAATTTGTCTTGACTTTTGTAAGAAGTTTCAGCCAAAGGAAAGGACTTTAAATTTGAGGTCTGACCCTTTGCAACATACAAGAATATCATTAGCTATCTGCAATGCTTGAAATGGCACAGCAATATGACAGAAAATAGTAACTAAGAGTTCATCTCTAGGAAGATGAGGAGAGAGAGAGAGAGAGAGAGAGAGAGAGAGAGAGAGAGAGAGAGTGACAGAGTGACAGAGACAGAGAGAGATATTTACATGTATGGTGTGTATACACTTGCATTTGTTGGTGTATGTATCTTTGTGCACATGGGGGCCAGAGCAGGACACTGAGTGTTGATATCCTGTTTCATCACTCCCCACCTAGTTCCTGTGAGCAAAGGTCCCTCACTGAGTGGGAGCTGAATGGTAGCCAGGAAGACCCATTTATCCTCCCATATTTGCCTCACACAATGCACTGAGTATATAGACATGTGTGGCCACATCTGGAATTTTTTTACATGGGTTGTGGGGATCCAAACTCGGTTCCCATATCTGTGCAGCAAAGATTTTGATCTACTGAGACATGTCCTCAGTACCTAAGAAAATATATTGTTAAGCAAGAAGAATGTGGCATAAAAATACTGTTTGAAAGACAAATAAGAAACTATCATGAGACAGAATGAGAAGAAAGCTGAAGGTGGGCATACATTTATGTAGACTATCATGTCATCTGCAAATAACTTTGAGTCTTTAAAGGAAGAAATTAAAGAAGATTCCAGAAAATGGAAAGATCTCCATGCTCTTGGATAGGTAGGATCAATGTAGTAAAAATGGAAATCTTGCCAAAGGAATCTATAGATTCAATGCAATCTCCATCAAAAATCCCAGCACAGTTCTTCACAGACATTGAAAGAACAATATTCAACTTGATATTGAAAAACAATAGACCCAGGATAGCCAAAACAAGCCTGTACAATAAAGGAACTTCTGGAGGCATCACCATCCCTGACTTCAAGCTCTATTATAGAGCTATAGTCCTGAAAACAGGTTGTTATTGGCACTAAAATAGACAGGCAGATCAATGGAATCGAACTGAAAACCCTGATATTAACCTATACACCTATAACACCTGGTTTTTGACAAAGAAGCTAAAATTATACAATGGAAAAAAAACAAAGAATCTTCAACAAATGGTGCTGGCATAACTGGATGCTGGCATGCAGAAGACTGTAGATGGATCCATATCTATCACTATGCACAAAACTTAAGTCCAAATGGATCACAGACCTCAACATAAATCCAGCCACACTGAACCTCTTAGAAGAGAAAGTAGGAGGTATCCTTGAACAATTTGGTACAGGAGCCTGCTTCCTCAACATAACACCAGTTGCACAGACACTAAGATCGACAATTAATAAATGGGACCTCCTGAATCTAGGAAGCTTCTGTAAGGCAAAGGACACAGTCAGCAAGACAAAACAGCAGCCACCAGAATGGGAAAAGATATTCACCAACCCCAAATCTAACAGAAGGCTGATTTCCAAAATATACAAAGAACTCAAGAAAGCAGTCACCAAACCATCAAATAATCCAATTAAAAATGTGGTACAGAACTAAATAGAGATTTCTCAATCGAGGAATATAAAATGGCTGAAAGACATTTAGAAAGTGCTCACCATCCTTAACCATCAGGGAAATGCAAATCAAAACAAATCTGGGATACCAGTTTGTGTGTATCTTTGTGTGTCTGATATGTGTTTTTAGTTCACTTGTGTGAGTGCAGGTATACCTATGCTAATATGTGCGTGTGGAAGTCATAAAACAACCTAGATAGCTGATCTTCTCCTTCCACCTTGCTTTAAGGCAGGGTCCCTCCTATAGTTTGCAATATGCATCTGCAAGGCAAGCTGGTCCATGACCTTCTGGAGATTCCCCATCTCTACCTCCCATATTTACCATAGAAACACTGGTATTGCAGGCACATGCTTCTGTGGCAGGCTTTATGTACATTCTGAAGATTTTAACTGCAGTACTCACACATGTGAACAAACACTTTACTCAGAGTCATCTCCTTAACCTTAAGTTTGCATTTTTTATGTGGATCAGTCCCTAGGACATGCAGCAAGGTAATAGCAGAAACAATGAAAACTGATACTATAATCTTTTTCTCAATTTCTCAGTAAAAATTTCCAGCAACACACTTGGCAGGATACTAACCAAGAGAAGAAACAGCAAGTGGTCAAATACCAGGAGTGCTAAAACCAAAGGCAGTCATTCTGGGGAGCTGGAGGTCTGGGGGCCTGAACTACAGAGATATCAATCAGAATAAATTTTGGCAGTCTTCTTGTGATTAATTATTCTCATTGATCCATGTAAAAGGATTTAGCTCCCTAAGGGGAGTGATTTGGAAACATAAGAAAATGAGAAGCAATAAGGAAGAGTGCATCAAATGCACAGGATTTTAATTTTTTCCTATGTAAATGAAAAGTTGTCATGCAAATGAGATCTTCATAAATGGTGGTCTACTGTGGCTAGAGAGAAGGCTCGGTGATGAAGGATGTGTATTATTCTTGCAGAAGATCTGTGTTCCCAGCACCTTGTAAGATGTCTCATAAATTTCTGTAACTCCAGCTCCAAGGGAATCTGATGCCCTCATCTGGCCTCCTCAGGCACATTTACACATATGAACATACGCACAGAGAAACATACATGCACTCACATAAATAAAGGCAAATCTTGAAAATAAGAGAAATGTATTGTCTGGTGCACTGAAATCAAAAACTCTTGTGATTTCCTGGACACGTTCCAAGAGAGTGATACCCCTCTACATTCATTAAAAATCTTTATGAAAGTTTTGCTGTTTGTTTTTGAAAAGCAATGATTCATTTATTTCACAAATTCTCATATTTCAAGTATTGACCTGAAAATATAGCCTTCTATAGGTATTGCTAGGTTTTACTTAGAATTCTTGCAAATAATTGCATTTCACTTTGTCAGTACAGCAGAACCAGGCTGCAATATTGATTAAATGCTATCACTGCTGTGTTAGGAAATTAACACTTAAAAGAAATATTATTCTGAAGCCTGTATTTATGGAAATGGTAGATTAAGATAATTATCCTCTTATCAGTACTTGATACTTCAATATCTGCAAAGGCAAAACATCTTTTACTCTGAATAATTTTTAAAAGATGCTAAAAAAAATAGCTGGACAATCAACAGAACCCCTCAAATCATGGGTTAGAGAAATAAACCATTGAGTTCTGAAATACCATATAGACATCTTGCTAGAGATTGCTAAGAGCTTGATGACTGGAAATGGAATGTTTTAGGGAGCCTGCTCACTCAAAGAGCACAGTGAGAGGGATATTATCACCACAGTACACTCGCCTTTAGCAAGCTCAGCCCCCTTCTGAATTTCTGTTACAGCTGATTCTTTCTGTCTTTAAGCTGCTGCTTAGCCAAGACATGGTGACTTTCTAGTCATGTTCAAGTAATTATAATGGGAAAAAACGGTAGAAAAGAAGTTGTTGGCGTTATTCTATTTTTGAATAAAGATTGTCTATTGTCTCAGATGTATCAGTTCACTCCACTACTGAGGTGAAATCCCTGAGATAACTTAGTGGGAAAGGGTTGTTTTAAAGCCCTTCAGAAGTTTTACTTCATGATTTACTTCACCAATAACAAGGCAGAGCAAGAATGATAGAAGCCCTTTTTAGAGAATAACTTCTCACCTTACAGTAGACAGGAGACAGAGTGTAAAGGGAGAGATGGGGCAAAAGGTACCCTTCAAGGCAATGGCCCTGCTGGCTTCTCTGGTCCAACTCCACCTACCACTAAATAGCCCATTCAATAAAAACACAACAGTGGACTGACCCTTTGAAGTGAATTCCCACCTTCTCTAGTCACGCTCAAGCCACTACCATCTGGGAACCAAGCCTCTAGTACAAGAACCCTTGGGAAACACTTCAAGGTACCCAGGCTTGGTGATAATATGAAGCTAAGGTTCTTTCAACCAGCTCAAGTCGGCATCATTTCCAATACTTTGTCAATCACACTGACTCAGTTTCAGTTCTTCATCCTCTTGCTTTCCACGAGAAGGAAAGGAGGATAAAGAAGACAATGGTCTTGCTTTTTCTGTCCTCTTTGATAATGTCTCTGGTACCCTCTTGAATCACATGACTGTTTTGTGTGGGAAGACTTTGTAAAATCTAGTGGGTGCCCTCATTTCTAGAGACTCATGAATTCTTTGAATGCAAACCTGAGACATTTTGATCACCTCCCCCCCTCTCTCTGTGTGTGTCTGTCACACACACACACACACACACACACACACACACACACACACACACACACACACTCCACACTTCTCTTGAGAGCTCTCTGTACCATATTCTTAAGTTTCTTCCTTAGTCATTCTATGACTGAATCAACTCCATAGGCAATTTGTGTTTTTATTGCACTGTAGCTACCACGATGTCTCCCCCAAATGGATGATTGAGCTCTACTGACAGACATCAGTATAGCAGTCCTTCCTACAACTTAGATGTAAGTCTGTTTTTATGGCAACCAGTCAACTTCATCAAACCCTGATACTTGATAGAACTTAGAACCCCCTGAGGTGAGGACCAAGTTGTCTCCACCCTACAAGAATCAATCCCAGTGATTATCTGTATTTGAAAAGTCATTGCCAGTACAATAAACAGCCAAATAACCAAGAAAAGAGCAACTTATATTTAGAAAAGTTTAATAGTTTTCCCACTTGTTACAATTCATGTAACTTAAATTTTCACTGAGAGATGCAAAAATGGCGGGGGGGGGGTAAAATTAAGGGCATATTTCAGAAGGAGATGAAAAGAGGAAGAAAAGAGAGATTAGAGAAAAGAAGGAGGGAGAGAAAAAAGGGCAGGCACACAAGGACAGGAGAGGGAAAGAAAATCAAGCTATTAGATGAATAGACTTACCATTGATTTTATAAGATCTCTACTCTTTCCACTCATTTAAAATTAACTTATATTCACACCTAAGATTCAGCAGACATTGTCTCCATGGAAACCATCTAAATGTGGCATATGATAGAAACATTAAACCAATCACATCTTAAAGCACATGTATGCATGCACACTGTGTGAGAATGGAATCTCTCTGAATATTCTAACTTATAGGAATGGATTGTTTTGTGATGATGGATAATTTCCAATGAATATTTTAAATGTAATATCTTACATTATTTAACAATTCATCTGATGTTTTTTTGGGGGGAACATTCTTAATGAATTGAATAAGACTGTCTAATCTGCCAGAAGAAGAGGGAGGCATTTTATAAATGTGTGATATAAAAACACTATACCATTAGCTGTGCTTCCAGCAACAAAAGAACTTTGTTAGTCAACCTCCAAAGTGGTTAGCTCTCAGTAAGGAACAAATGCATGAAAAATGCTGTTCTGTATGTATTCTACTGGTTGTATTTATTTTTATTTGGAAGGAACAAGAGAACAAAACTAGGTTCCAACATAGGCCACACCCCATATCTCTTTTCTCCAGTCATATTTCCTCTGAGTTGTATCACTGAGGAACAAGCTACTGATTTTCATGAAGTTCAGAAATATTATTTCTATCTGCTCTGAGGTTATTTCATCAAATATTACCCAATTTCTGCCACACCAAATCCAGTAGATTCTGTGTGACAAGTTCCACAGACTGAGGCAATAACTTCAAAAGAAGGAGGTCTCCTGAAAACAGTTGCGGAACTCACAGCCAGAGAAAAATATTGGGCTGTGATTCTCATGGAAATTTCTGTTTGCTCTTCTATTCCTTTTTTTCACATTAACAAAATGTTTCTAAAAGCCTATGCTGACATTTTAAACAAAAGAAATAGATAAGAAACCATCCCCTGAGATGGGGTCACTAGCACTTTCCAAATCATTCACGTCACTCACATAAGTACAAATAGTAAAAACTTTCCCAACAATAAAATTTCATATGGCTGTACATGTGTCATCGAAAGTGGGCTTAAGTTTATTTAAGATAGTTAAAATAGCTCAATACTTTGAAAACTCACAAGAACTAGGTAATAGATGTTAAACAATAACTGACCATAAAAATATATTAATTTGATTTAAGAAATATTTGGTTAGTCTTAGATGATCCCATGTTAGTCAAAGACAGTCCTATGTTTTGATTAATCAAGAACAATTTTATGTTTTGATTAACCATGAATGATTCTATGTTTTGGATTTCTGTGTCACTGTGCCAAGTAACTATAATGTCATATGTTCCGGTTTGTTTAACAAAAATATCCCCTGAGAAAATATCTCTATTAAAAAAAAATCCTTGTTTGAGAACTGCAAAATACACTCAGATTCAAATGGCCTCTGTGTTTGTTTCTGTTTGTCACCGCCAAATTCTTTCCCACGTGTTGTTCAAGGACCCTCATCCCAGGGACTCCCATACCTGGGTAGGGTGGTCTGTGGCAAATTTCCCAATGGACCACCGGAAATAGGTGTTGCTATGTGGCATAGCCACGAGAAACTGGATTCTCATAAAAATATCCATAGGCCTTTTTGTCTCTTCCACATTTCCACACTCAAATTTGTGGCAGGACTCTTACCCAGAAGCAAACATCAACAGTTCCAAAAGGGGACTCTATTAGATTGACAGCACTCACATTATTTCCAAGACATCAGTCAGATCACATTGGGAACAGGTGACAACATGAGGCCACTAATCTGTAGATAGCACACCTTACAGGAAACCATGAAAACTACAGTCTTGACTATTGAAGGAAATCTCAGACGCTCAGGCAGGCCCCCAAACAGTAGACTACATGGAGCATTTCTCACCAGCAAATGTCTTCATATTGTTTGGGGGGGACTTTAATTCTATTTTTATTTATCTACCAATTTATTTATTTGTTCTCTCTTCACTCCCCTTTTCTGTTACTCCTCTCTTCATCTCCCTCTCTCTAATGTATGTGTATGGGGGGTACCCATTCATATGTGAACTTGGAAGCATGGCATACAACAACCTGCATGTTAAGGTCAGATGGCACACTCAGGTGTTGGTCTTTGCCTCCCACCCTGTTTGACACAAAGTCTCATTTGCTGTTCCATATACCAGGCTATCTGGCCCATGAGCTTTTGGGGATTCTCCTGCCCTGCCTGCCATCAAGCTGTAAGAATGTTGGTATTCCAGAGGCATAATGTGGTTTTCTAAGGAAGTACACTCAAGTCCTGAGAATCTCATGGCAGGAGCTATGCACACTTAGCCTTTTCTTTATCCCTCAGGAGTGTTTTCCATATAAATTCAGAATGAAGCTGGACTTGGTTAAGCTTTTTTCTTTGGATACCCTTGAGTGAAATGAGATGGGCAATTCATCTCCAATTAGCTTTGGATCTTGTTCCAAATATAATTGTGGGAATGTGATAAAATGGCACTTCAAGAGCTCATTTGAACTAAATCATAATCTGTAAGACACTGAGTCTCCATACTGTAGTACAGATCTGTATGTATGTATGTATGTATGTATGTATGTATGTATGTATGTGTCGTCTCTGTCTTAGAGTGCCACATCATTTTTTTCTTTAAGGTTCTTTACTGTAGTAAGGCATGGTGGTGCATGGTTATAAATTGAGGAGGGCTGAAAGAGTTGAAATAATAGTTTGAGATCTGAACAACACACTGAGACTCTGTACATAAAATCCAGAGACTGTAGGTGGGGACTAATTGTACAGCACTTGCCTAACATGCAGAAGACATTTTTTTCAATCTCTGACACACACACACACACACACACACACACACACACACACACACACACCCATTTGAAAAAACATTATATATTCTTAACTGAATATATCAATTCCTTTTTTAATGATCCCTTTCTACTTTTCTTATATGTGCTTAGTCATATATCTGAAAAACAATAAAATCCATTACAATTTGAATAGTTTATCAGAATATGGTATACAATGACTGAATGTCATTATATTTGATGACATGTCTGTTAAAATGTGTCTGCCATGTCCTGTTGTATCTTTCTAGTCTCTAGTACAATGTTGAGGAGATAAGGCAACTAGAATTATCATATTCTTTCTACTTTTCATTGTAATTATTTGTAATGGCAGAGTAACACTTTACAGTAAAATAGTTTTATGATTCCATGGTTTGTGAAGATAGTTAAGTCCCCAAACACAAGTTAGAGTTTAGTGAAATGACCTGTATCTGATAATTCAATAATATGAATATTTAATTAGAAAAGATGACAGAATATATTTTAGTGGATTACTTATAATCAATAAAGTATTATTTCATTATGGAACCAATCCAATATAATGTATCTAATGTGACATTCTTGTTCCTAACTGTAACTGACCTTTAAAATACTTTTGTTTCATATCTGAATTCACATCAAGACTCTTTTCATAAAAATGTTACATTTTTAAATCATCTGTGCTTCATATTCTTTTTCTAAATGTTTATTCACATCTTTCTTCAAATCTCTGATCATGGCCTTTCTCTGATTTTGTTGGTGTATCTTTTCAATGAGAATAGACACGGGCATTACTCAGTCATTTTAATAGAAAAAAAACTACTTCTAAAGTTCTTTATCTTTCATTCTGATTTATTGATTGATCGGTTGATTGATTGGAGTAGGGTTAAAATAAAAAGCTGTGAAACTCTTTAGGCAAGCATTTTACCATTGAACAAAATCCATATCACTTGGTTTTTGGAGATAGAATTTCATTGTGCAGCCTAGGCTGACCTTGAACTATACCAAGGTGTTCCTGCCTCTGCATTCTGCATACTTGGACTATAGGCATGCACTGTCACTCCCAGAAAAACATTATTTTAGTATTTTATTGATCCAAAAGTAGCACAAGTACAGATTGGGCTTTTTAAATTAAATGTGAATATATATATATATATATATATATATATATATATATATATGCAAATGAACCTGATTGCCTTTATTACTTTTAATAACAATGCCAACTTAACTGCAGTACTGTAAGAGAAGTCCATATTAAGCTAGGAGACTATTCAGAGTGAATGGTTTGCATCATTTGGATGCACAGTACCTTTGCAAAAGACTGGGCATTGTGAGCATTCCTGTAAGACCAGAATTGAGGGCCAGAGATGGTGTATACTGAGAGCTGGCTAGCCTGTCATTACAGCCAAAATAGATTCCAGGTCAATTCCCTAACCCTTCTCACAGCATTACAACAGAGAACAATAGACTAAGAGACCTGACATCCTCTCAGGCCTATATATGCAAGCACATGACCTTGTGCTTGTGCAAATATGTTCATGTACATACAATACACACATAAACCACGTGGAAACACACACACATACATCCATACACACACATACACATACACACACACACACACACACACACACACACACACACACACACACACACAGCAAGACAGACAGACAGACAGACAGACAGACAGACAGACAGAGATCGTGTACTCGGAGCTTTTAGTTAACATTTTCTATTTGAAATATGACAAAGATTTCCTGGGGACACCACTATCAATTTCCTGTTCTCAAGATGATGTAGCTCAGTCTCCTGAATCTTAACTGATTTGCCTGTGACCACCTCCCACACCCAGGTTTCCAACAATAAATCTCGTAAACTGGATAATCTTTAATCTCTTAAGCCAGTTCACTGTGAAATAGAAAGCAGTCAGAACTACATGATTAAATTCTATGACCCTCCGGGTTTATTGCCCTATCACTCTGTTCTCCCAATGCACTTATTTTTTTATTGCATATCCTCCCCAATGCATTCACCCCCTTTCAATAACTCCTCAAGATACTTCTGAAATCATATGTGATGGTCTCTGCACTGCTCAGTCCTGGAGTGCTGAGTATTTAATGCTTTCATAGTGTTTGTGGAAGAGAATTGAGCTGGAATTAGATTCTGTTTAAAGTTTACATGAGTCTTACCTAATGTTTGATGTTTCAATATCAAGAATACAAACACTTTAGCCCTAAGTCATAAAATAAAAATTAGGGGCTGAATAGATGGCTCTGCAGCTAAGGGTACTGGCTGCTCTGTAGAGGACCACAGTTTGGTCCCCAGCACCCACATTGTGGCTCACAACCATCTGCAACTCCAGTTCCAAAGGATCCAACCCCTCTTCTGGCCTCCACAGACACATACAGGCATATGGTGCACATACATGAATGTAGGCAAGCACACAAACATAAAACAAAAAAATAGATGAATCTTTAAGGTAAAATGAACCTATAATTTTCAAAGACATATTGGTAGAAATTATTTTGAGATACTCCATGGAAAATAGTTGAAGAAACCATCATGTGTTTGCAAATGCAAGTTGTTATGCATAACTTCCACAGTTACCATTCAAATTTCAGGCCTTTCTCTTCTGTAGAGGAAGCGTATACCCTCTCATAATTGTTATGCTCTCATGGTTACATTCCCCAGCATGTGTACATACACAAGCAAACATTTCTCTGCTAACTGATTATGTTTGAGTCCCACACAGCCAATGAAGACCTGTCTGACAGCAATCCCTGGACACCCTGGAAAGAAAATGGGCCACACCTCCTCAACTGCACTGGATCCAACTTGCTCCATTTTAACTGACACTCCGGCCAGAGGTTTGGGTACTAACTTCAATCAAGTTGAGGATTTCAAGCGAGATCTTCAATCAAATAAATCCCATCTAACATGGACTAGATACTAACATTTTCTTCCTACAGGACCCCACATGACTATCATCATTCCATTTCAGCAGGAAGTAACTTGGAGAATGCTACGCCCCCTTTCCCCATTGTTGTCACTTAGGATAATGTATATACCTAGTTAGGGATAGCTTCCTATTGTTTATGGTTGGATTAGAAGGAGGTGTTCAGGCTTGGACACCTCTTTCAGATGACTTTAGGGTTTAGTTAAAATAGATAGTTAGGATGTAACATAAGCAGATTATTGTATCTTCTTATATTTTACCTTTATGATTGTTAATTTTGGATACTTTATACTGTTAAGTTTTAATCCTCTTTTAGACTAAAAGGGGAATTGTAGGGGAAGCTGTAGCCATGCCTTCTTAGGGGCTGGCTACAGGTGTGCCTGACCACGCTTGTGAGGGCGTGGTCAGAATGATGTAGTGTGACTGTGTTTGCGCTTTCGGTTTCTCTTTGCTGCTTGCTGTACAGACCGCTACCATGCCGGCTGGCTAGGTTGCTCTGTAAGTAAGGTTTTTCCCTATTAAATACCCTTATATTTCTACCTGACTCCATATTTTTAATTTCCCACTATACTCTTCTTTGTTTGTTTTATTCCTCCCTTTTTTAAAATTAGAAATAAGATTGTTTTACATGTCAACCACAGTTCCCTCTCCCTCCCCTCCTCCCCTGGCCCCCACTAACATGCTACCTAAACATTTCTGCTCCCCAGGGAGAGTGAGGTCTTCCATGGGGGTCTTCAGAGTCTGTCATAGCCTTTGGGATCAGGTCTAGGCCCTCTCCAAGTGTTTCTAGGCTGAGGGAGTATTCCTCTATGTGAAATGGGCTCCCAAAGTCCATTCCTATGCTAGGGATAAGTACTGATCTACTACAAGAGGCCCCATAGACTTCCGAGGCCTCCTCACTGCCACCCACATTCATGGAGTCTGGATCAGTCCCAGGCTGGTTTCCCAGTGATCAGTCTGGGGGCCAAGAGCTCCCTGTTTTTCAGGTCAGCTGTTTGTGTGGGTTTCACCAGCCTGGGCTTGACCCCTTTGCTCATCACTCCTCCTTCTCTGCAACTGGATTCCAGTTCAGTTCCATGTTTAGCTGTGGGTATCTGTTCCTACTTCCATCAACTGGTGGATGAAGGCTCTAGGATGGCAAATAAGTTAGCCATCAATCTCATTATCAGGGGAGGGCATTTAAGGTAACCTCTCCACTGTTGATAAGACGGTTAGTTGGTGTCATCCTGTAGATCTCTGGACATTTCCCTAGTGAGGAGGACATAAAGGAGCAGGAAGGTTTGTAGGGGGAAGAATAGAGGAGAGCAAAATAAGAGATACCATCAGAGAGGGAACCAGTATAGGTTTAAAGACAAATCAGGCCTTTCTTTTATTAGAAAAATCACCTCAGAAATGTAGCACTCTTTATTGATGACGTCGATGGCTTATCTTTTCAAACATGAATGTGTCAAAAAGTTCAAGAAAAAGGGATTGGGGATAAATTATTTTTCAAAGTTAAAAAGACAAATCATAGGACAGCAAAGTCAAGGGCAGCTTGAGAACTCTTAGTCTCTGACACAGCAGGAGTAAAGTGAGAAACAATCTTTCTCAATTGTAAGGAAAGAGAATTGGACAACATAACAAGGCCATTTGCAGAGAATGAAGAGATTAAGGGCAAGTAGGGGATAGCATTTGAAAAAAGATTTTTAAAATGCTGCCAGCAAATGCACACTCTTAATTTTCAAAATATCATTTTCTGGGTTTGGGGTTTTGCTTACAATATGTTTTTCTCTTCTAACGCTGTTTTCCCTCTAGCCATTTGGTATTCAGACATCACAGATTATACAGAAATGGTTTTAAATATTATTTAAAGATTTATTCTCCTGTCCTCCACACTCTGGAAGGGGAAATGGGGTCATGCAATTGGCTCCCAATCTGTCTTGTGTCAGGTTCAGGCTAGAGACTTTCCTGGGCACAGGCATTCTGGACTCAGTTACTCTCTGTGAAAAATGAAATAGTAGCTACTGGGATGACTTTCCAATACCTATGCCTGGAGTGGCAAGTATGAGAAAACAGAACTAACCTTTGCCATTGCTCACTATTGCGACCACTTGAACCTTTACCAATTTGGCTATCTCTCCAAACCCATGGTTTGGTTACTTCTTAGCAAGGAATCTTGCCATCTTTATCCTCAGATGAAATGTGATCCCACAGTATGGAATACCCCACCTACCCTCTGCTTTTGCCTAATTTCCCCACCTTTATTTCATTGGACTAGACAGACAACCATGTACAATTTATAAATCGTTGTTTCTTTAGGTAATTTCATTTTCATTTTCAAGCCACATAACATGTACATTTATTCAACAGTGTCGATTCCTTCCAGCCAAAGACCATCAGGAACACAGCTGCCATTGAATATGGTAGGCTCATTAGTACTTGAAAGACAGAGGATATGCACTGTGGGGAATGACTAAATTATCTCGAAGCACTCAATTTTTATTAGTTATCCTCCCAACCCATTCAGCCGTTTGATACCTCCTAAAGGTAGCTCTGTAATCTCATGCCATGACTTGACTTGAGTTGGATACAAGGAATGTGGTCAAAGAAGTGGTTTTCAACTCTATATTGATACCTTGGCAGAATGCATGTGATTCAATAGCTATGTCTTGCAATAAACATTATTTTCAGGAAAGGCAGGCAAAGATCAAGTATGACACGAAGGTCCAGTTTGATTGTTACAGATGTAGCAGTTACTTTTTTAAAAATAACTCAATTCTATAACTTATGTTGACACTGGTATCCATGAGGTCAACATCAGGGATATTTACTCAACAAGTCTGCCTGACTGTGTTTTCTGGGGAGTGCCTCCCATTCAACATCAGAATCCAAGATTGAGATCACATTGTTGCACCATCCCCCAAGTGTTCATCCAGCTGCCTCATGGGACTGTAAGAACCAGACAAGCTTTGGACTCAAACTTCAGCATCTACTTTTCTCAGGGTCTCCAGCCTTCAAGTCAGTCCTGATACTTCTTCCTACTTCCTCACCAGCTTTCATACTCACAGGAACCCATCTCTCTCTCTCTCTCTCTCTCTCTCTCTCTCTCTCTCTCTCTCTCTCTCTCTCTCTCTCTGTCTCTCTCTCTCTCACACACACACACATATCTCTCCCTCTTTCCCTCTCACTTCCCTCTCTCTCCCCCCTCTTTCTCTCTATTCTCTCTCTTACACACACACACACGCACGCACGCACGCACGCACGCACACACGCACGCACGCACACACGCACGCACACATGGATTTTCAGAACTGTATTATACATAATCTAGCACACATATATTTATAACTTGTTGCCTTTCTAGTAATACATACATACTTTGAGCACAGAGTTTTATCTCTATACTTTGTGTAGAGAAATCAGAATGCACACAGCCCATTGTGGAGAATTGGTAAAAACCTATTCAATGAACAAGAGAGTTCACTAATTTGTCCAACTCTCATGATAGATGAGAAGGCACAGCAAGAGGACAGAGCTCAGAAGTAACACTCTACTAGCTACATCAACAGTGCAGAGCCCTAAAATGATTAACTCTGTTATCAGGCTTGTATACTGAGATAGTAAATAAGGGTATGGACAGTTTAGTCTGTGATAAGAACCATCTTAACATTTTACACTTTTTCTTCCAATACAAGGTTTAGCTTAGTGTTTTAATTCTGAAAGCTTATGTGACATGTTTTGGATATGAGTATCTTAAACTAGACATTGGTATGATCTTTAATCTTATTCATAAGTGAATTACACTCATCATGAGGGACTTGTCCTCTGTACTGCATACTTGTATGACAGCAAGAATGAGAGAAAGAGATGGAGAAGGGGAGGGCTAACTTATAAGAACATAGCTTATCAGGGAATTAACAATTCTACCACAAAGGCAATATTCAATATTGTAGCTGCTTTTCCAAGGCATGGAACAAACAGGACAATATTACATTTTTTTTTAAAAAAGCCATGCTGCTCCATGTGAGAAGTCAATGTAGTGCTTTCTGGCCTGTCTTCCACTGTTCTGATGAAGGATATATTTGTTCTGTCTGTTGAAATGAAAGCCGCATTAATAAAACTGTACCGAAGGGAGAAATTGTTCTCCTAGAGACCATGTTCTAAAAAGCAGGGTTCAGTGAAGAAGGCCTTCTTGCCTCAGTCATTGACAGCATCACAGACAAATCCAGGTTTTACTGAAGCAAATATAGATATCTCTGTAGCATTACACCCTGTCAGCCAAACCATTCTGACAAAGGAACAAAATGATGAAAATGAAAGACACACAAACACAAGAAGCTGAGACTTACCTTAATATTACTAATGATAGTGTTATTCACAGTAATGGTGGTAAGGCCAGCAGTGACTCTGAATCATTCCCAGAGCAGTTCATCCATGTCATGGCTGTGTGCCATAGGGCTGACCCCCATCTTAGCAGATGGCTCTTATATTAAGGGCAGCAGAGTGGGTAGCATCAGAAGCAAGGTAAATCTGAGGGTGAGTATCCTTTTTAACAGACACCAAACACATTACCTTGAACAAAGCAAGCCTGGTCTCAGCCTGTAGTATTTGATAATCTTTACAACTATTCTAGTTGGGTAGTTATTAATGAAACTATTTCAATACAGAGGAGAATAAATACCAATATTACTAGTCACCCATAAAATATGTGGCAAATTCCATGCTCCACAGCTCATAAGCACCTTGGAATTTAAATTTTTGTTGGATTTCTAAATTATAGAGGTTATCCTATTATTATTTAGAGTCATGCCTTTTTGCAGACTGGACTCTTAGGTAAATTAACAATTACAAGCTCAAACATTATCCCTACAAAAAAGTCGCATTTGTATTGACATTTGAACTGTTTTAGATTCAGAAAAGAAACATTAAACATTATATGTGACTGAAATCAACACAGCATATGGCTACCTACATCTCTATACATAGGACTTTAGCCATGAGCTAAAGTTTATTGCCTTTATTGCTAACTCAAAGTTAAAAAGTTAACATGCAACTATGCATACAATGGTTTACTCTTAATACATAGCTTGCATGGAGGTTACATTTTTCATGTTTCTGAAGACTTTGACTCAATAAACTGACCTTTCTGGTACCCCATAGCTAGTATATTCTATTAAAATCATTCTTGAAAGTTAGACTCTCAGGACTGATTACTAATCTGTTATTGACAGGATTATGCAACATCTTTAATTTGTTTGATAATATCATCTTGATATTAATTTATATTATTTCATTATTTATTGTATTGTACATATTACACATAATTATTATATTCATTTTGGACATTGTATAGTGGGTTGTTCAAGATCTTTGCATTTAAGGACCCTGGATGAAGGATACATGGGTATTTCTACACTGGATAAGCAAAGTTCATTTAAATTTAAAATCTTCAAAATTGAAAAATTCACTAATTTGCCCTGTTACACTGATACTGAATTTAGAGAAATGGTAACTCTTAAAACATGAATATAAATTAATGGTATTCAAGACAGCAAAAATACTAATATATATTTTAAGATATGGTGTTTATAGAACTTTGAATATCTTAGTCAAGAAGAATATTGAATTCTAATGCATACATATTGAAAACACATATCATGAGGCTGTCTGTGTAGTTGTTAAGATTAGACTAAAAAGCATTTTATCTAAGACAAGTAAAGTCAGTGCAATACCAACGTTAATTCTTCACAGACATTAATATGGCACTATATTAGCATATGCATAGTACATAGACAAGTGAGTGATACACAGTAGGTGACATCATTTCAAAACACGAGGATAGTGTTCTGTGGTGATCAGTGGTATTAGCTTTATGGCTAAATTGAATTGGTTGACGAATTTGAGATCTCCATGACTCAGCTCCCTCATTTGAAAAAAGTTATTGTTTAAGTGTTTTGTGAGCATTTACTGAGAATATTTAGGGCCAGGCAGATGGCTCAATTGGTTAAGGTCTTGCCATACAACAGGACATAAGTCAGAGTCCCAGGAATTCATATAAAGCCAGGCATGCCAGTCAAATCTATAATCCCAGGAATTCTACCATAGATGAGAGGCAGATATATGAGAATCTCATAGAGTTTGTGGGCTAGTATGCCTGATATGTGCCAGTGTGAATAACAAGAAATCCCACCTCAAACTGGGCAGGATAAGAAGTTCTGGGGTGTACTCATGCACAGGAGCATACACACATATACACACCATACTTACGCTGTAATTTTTCTACTGTTATGAATTGTAATGTAAATATTTTTGAAGACAGAGGTTTGTCAAGGGGCTGTGACCCATGGGTTGTGAACAAAGGAAGAGAGAGCTGACATTGGAGGATGCAGAACACATCTGCTTTATGTGCCGTGGAATTTAATATTCAAATACATAGACAACTTATATTATTTCAGAAAAAACAAGAAAATGAACTTTTAACATTAATGTATTAGAAGTAGAGAGATTGGATGAAAATCAGTTAATTGCCCTCTGAGGTTGGGTTTGCTCAAGCACAGTAGTAGCCTTACCTCATTCCTCATGGGAATGTTTCAAGTTACACTGTCTTTAGGCAAGGAAACAAATCCTTAGGACAGTAGCAATTTAAAAAAGACTTATTTTTATTTTATGTGTATGTGTATCTGCTTGCATTTGCACAGTAGTGCACCATGTGCATTCAGGGACCTGTGGAGGCCAGAAGAGGGCATTGGATTCCCCTACAATTGGAATTACATGAGTTGCCATGAGACTGCTGGGAACCAAACCCAGGTCCTCTAGATTAAAAGCCAGTGTTCTTAATTGCTGAGCCATCTGTCCAGATGAAGAGCAGTACTTTTAATTAAAATGTAAGTAACACTATGAATAAATACAGAATCTTACAGAATGGCTCCTTTCTAATAAAAGCCATGAGGCCTGCCTTATGAGTGCTCTAACACTGGGTCTATGTTGAAATGATTAATTATCACCTATGAAACTGACATGCTAGCTGGATTAAATTCTAATTAAGAAAACAAATCTTCATAGCAAGACTTCCCAGAGGGATCTGTGATCTTCCAGGACTCTGTGAAGACATTTTTCTTTTCTGTTCTGCATCTCTAATCTCCATGACCTAGGGTATCTATCACACGTGCATTGTGATTCTACTCATGGGTGCACACAATGACTCGGTCAGTCTACTGTTCCTACTCTCCTTCCTTGAGAGCCTGTAATGTATTTGGTACCATTATACAGAAGAGTAATGCTTGTATTACTAAGAGTTTCTCCATTTATATTTTATTGGGAATGCACAGAACTCAAACACAGAATAAGCGCTAAGTTTCACTTGTGATATACTGTAAAAACCTTTTTTTAAAGAATAGTTTTTTTCATTGCTTTTTTTTCTAGAAGAATATTAAGTTCTGCAAAATTAGAAACCACTTAAGTCATAACCCAAAGCAAAGAAAGGCTCTTGATCCTGAAGTGAAATGTGAGAGGCCAATTATTACATCTGAGAGGCACTTACACAAGTAAGTCCAACCTGTTCCAAAGCCAAGAGAAGTTAAGGACAAAGAATGAGTAGTTGTACCCCTGAGTGACCATCAAGGGACAAGATGGCCACGAGAGAGAGAGAGAGAGAGAGAGAGAGAGAGAGAGAGAGAGAGAGAGAGAGAGAGAGAGACATAACATTTCTAGGAGGAGAAGGAAAATTTAAATACGTGGGTTTAAATTAGTTTTTATCATGGTTGTCACCAAACATCTGATAAAAGTAGCACAAGGGAGTAAGGATATGGTTTGGCACATTATTTGAGGCAGTCATGTATATCACATGGGAAGGCATGTAGCAGGTGGCTCCGTGGTAGTGGGGGTGTGAGCTTGCTCATATCTCAGCAGATCAGGGTTTGGATAAAATTAATGCTTGTGTTCAACTGGTTTTCTCCCTTTTCCCATTAGCCTGGGGCAACAGCTTATAGAATGGTACTGCCTACATTCAAAGAAAGCTATGTCTCTCAATCTTCTCTGGAAATGTCTTCACAGACATACCTAAAAGAGCTCACTGGGGAGCTCCTGAATTCAATCAAATTGTTTTTCTAAATTAGCCATCACCTAGTATACAAATGAGTTCCTATGATTAAGAGAGACAATTTTGAAGAGTAAGAGAAAAGTAGATGCTAGACAGGGAAGAAGAGCCTGGATGGACCCAAGAGAGGTCAAAGATCTTCAGACTGGCAGCAGTATTAGGAATGCCATGATTTTGCCTTATTATGATGCCTTTAAGTGGGGCTTGAATGTAGCTGGCAGCATACATGGAATGCATACTCTCTGTGAGTAGGGAAAATAAAGGGACATGCTCTATTAGAAACCACTGCCCATATGTCTAGGTACCCGTGAAGTATGTCCGCTTCTCTCTGCCAACATGACCTTGTGGTGACATTGCAAAGACCTCAAGGCACTCTGAAGAAGCTTGAAGATTATACAAAACAGTATTAATTATCCAAGTTATGAAACACACAGATTAAAATTTCTTAATCTTCATTGCTTAATGCCTTGAAGAATTGAATTAAGGCATTGTAAACTTCACTTAATGCTTGAAGATTATCTGAATTTACTCATGTCATCAGTCTGGGAAAATCTTACAAAATGCTCTCCCTCAAAATCATTAGATGCTGTTGGGTTTTGTACTTTTCAACGTTCAATTGTTTCTTTAATTTTGATTTATGTAAAGAATCATGTAAAGACATTTTTACTAAGATAATTTTGTTTAATTTTTTACACCAATACCTTCCTGTATATATTTACTCATGTCATCAGTCTGGGAAAATCTTACAAAATGCTCTCCCTCAAAATCATTAGATGCTGTTGGGTTTTGTGCTTTTCAACGTTCAGTTGTTTCTTTAATTTTGATTTATGTAAAGAATCATGTAAAGACATTTTTACTAAGATAATTTTGTTTAATTTTTTACACCAATACCTTCCTGTATATATTATTACTATTTTATTACTTGTCATTCACTGAAAATAAGATAATTTGTTTTTCCTTTTTTTTTGTTTTTCTGTTTTTTTGTTTTGATACTGATTTCTCTGTGTAATAGCTCTGGCTGTGTAATAGTGAGTCCTGGAACTCACTCTATAGACCAGGCTGGCCTTGAAATCACAGAGATCTCCTTGCCTCTGCCTCCCAAGTACTGATATTAAAGGTTATGCCACCACACCTGACCAAGATAATTCATGTCTTGTCTTAACCTGCTACCATAAGTCCAAATGATCATGAGAAATTATTCTTTCTTCTCACCCACTGGTGGTTTAGAAGTGGTTACCCAGTGCTGATGTGGTCACAGGAACTGCAGAGACAACAGTAAACAGGACCAAGCAAAAGCCCCAAAATTCCACAAGAGAAGAGTCGAGAGATACTTTAACAAGTTTGTGTGTGTGTGTGTGTGTGTGTGAGAGAGAGAGAGAGAGAGAGAGAGAGAGAGAGAGAGAGAGAGAGAGAGAGGAGAGAGAGGAGAGAGAGAGAGAGAGAGAGAGAGAGAGAGAGAGAGAGAGAGAGAGAGAGAGAGAGAGGTCCCTGGATATCAGGAAATGCGCTTTAAGAACCACAGGACTCTGTATTTTACTCTGAGTAAGTTGAGCCATGAACAGAGCTGGATCCAGGGCTAGCACAGACTTCAGCGAGTGCTCTGCAGTTGTTCTAATGAGAAGTGAATGACATGGCAGTGGAAACTGGGTAGACAGCTGTGGTACAGTAACAATGGTCTGCAGGGGAGAGGATGGTCTGAGTCAGGAGCAGATCATGAACACAGCATGGTTTCTGCAAGTACTGCAAGATCTGTATCTCTAGCAAGAAGACAGCCCAAAGGGAAAGTTCACACAGAGAGAACAACAAACCTAGCTGGTGTCATAACAACAATATGATGTCATGTTTTAAAAGATGGACCATGTCTTGAACCCTTGACTCATCACTCTTCCCTCTCTGCAACTGGAGACCCCCTGAGCCTTTGTGTCAGTTAGGAGGCCAGGGCAGTCTATGGGGCCTCTGGTA
Source organism: Cricetulus griseus (assembly GCF_003668045.3). Lineage (NCBI taxonomy): Eukaryota > Metazoa > Chordata > Mammalia > Rodentia > Cricetidae > Cricetulus > Cricetulus griseus. Next base: position 220,065,845 of record NC_048597.1, read on the forward strand.
GTAGATCAGTATTTATCCTTAGTGTATGAATGGACACTGGGAGCCCATTCCACAGAAACTGGGAGCCCCATACTCTCTCAGCCTAGACACATGGGGGAGGGTATATGCCCTGCTCAAAATGATGTGACAGACTTTGAAGGGTCTCACCCTCCCTGTGGAGAAGAAAGGGGATGGGATAGGGGGTTAAAGAGGGGCAAGGAGGAGGGGAGGTTGAGGGAACTGAGACTGACATGTAAAACAAGATTGTTTCTAAGTTAAATAAAAAAGAGAGGGAAAAAAGATGGACCTTGAACTATCTTCAATAAATCTATAACTTCTCATGCTAACTAAAAAGAACAAAAATAATTTTAAATAGCTAAATATGAAAATAAGTTATAAGAGAGACTCAGGCAAATACTACATAATTCTCTCTCTCTCCTCTTCCACTCCCTTCCCACTCTGTGTGTACATGTTTGTCTCCCTGTCTTTCTCTTTCCCTCTCTATTCATTATGTCACACATAAATACACACATAGCATGTGTATGTGTATAGTATGTGGATGGCATATATGTCATAAAGAAGAAGAGAGACTATAAAAGGGGAAGTAAGTGTCTAAAGAAAAGAAAGGTAGGGAATAAGAGAGGATAATGGGTGATCAAAAAGACATAGCATGTTTCTTACATGGGGAATTTAGAAATAAGTATACATAACTCAGAGCTGAGAAATACAAAAAACTGTTAAATATGCAATGTGGATATGTAAACATATGTCAGTACCAAAATTTGCATTTAGTAAACACGTACATATACATGGGCAGCAATCTGTGTCAAGTACCTATCTACAACAATACATGTCTATAATAGGTAAAACAGAATTTAACAAGGATAACCATGTGCACACCCTATCTCCAGACTATCTCCTGATACATTTGTATTTGTATCTTTTAAGCAGAAAACCAAAAATCACAAATGATTATTTATACAAGAAGAAATTTATCACACCCAGGTTAGAAGTGCTAGTCAAAATTCATTAATCTGATTCCATGTCTTATTAATGTGTTGTGACCCACAGTTTTCAAAAGCTGCTCTGTTTGAGCTTCCCATCTGTCACTTGAGTCCCCATACATCTCACCAGACAGAAACTAAATATTTGGAACTGTGAAACCCCAAAGACAGGGATTTGGCAAAGTCTACAGCATTGGACTCCATCCCTGTGGAATTATTAGATATTTATTCCTTATGAGCCAAGCTGGTCCCTCTATCTTCTTCTATTTACTGTCTCTGTACTTCTGATGTCATAGAAAGAAAAATCCATTTTCTTGCTGCAGAGGGATTCTCTATCATTTGAATACAGCTGTGAGCTTCCATAATCTTCTCTAGTTCAAGACAGTTATCACCACCTTAACTCCTGCTCTATGTATTCAAACGAAACTACTCAGACCTGTTGGAAACCCTATGGAAATGTCCTTCAGGCTCAGGGACTCAGAAGAAGAAATCTTCCAAATGCTAAGTCCTGCCCAAGTCAAAGTAATAGAAGAAAGACAGGATCCCAGGTTTTGGGGGGCACAATAATGGGGTATGGTAGTATACAATGTACATGTTTTACAATATTATTATTCAACACTTATGGGCAAAATTAGCCATTTCCTAAAAGGTTTAACATAATCTACATTTCAGACATCAGAAATAGTATTGTTTGCGGCTATACGACCTAACTGAGTCTCTCAACAACATCTCCTCTTAGCTTTATTTTTGTAACTGGTTTTTCATATGTCCACATGGCAATTGAGAGTCTGAAGCAGAACAAACACTACCATGAGCTTGTGGCCAAACTGGGTTATGGAATATAATCCTCTCAAAATATAAAAAAAGAGTAAAAACTAACAAAAACCAACACACCAGTATTTAAATATTAGCTGTGACTTTTGCAGCATAGACTTGTTTGACTTATTGATAGAGTGCATCTGAAGACCTTAAATATTTCAGAGTTTATCAAAAGTCTAGTAGTATTTATTTATCAGCACTTCCATCCCAGGTATCATCCCGTTGTATTGCATTGCACTAAGTGTAATATACTTTCATCATTGATAAGATTTGAGCTGTTTCTACCTCATGGCTATTGCCAACAAACTGCAGTAAGTGTTCTTGTAAGATGCTTTGTGTACATTTGTATTCATTTCTCTTTAGTAAGATGCAGGGAGTGAAATTAGTGATTCATAAGGTAACTCCACGTGTGATGGCTGCTCGTAGGTAACAAACTGGCTGGACTCAGATATATCTGGGATAGGAAAAATGCACCTGTGTGTCTGCTTTAACATTTCCAGAGAATAAAGACATGTAAAATATTTCAGGGGTGGGGGCAGAAAGAAAGAGCATGTCTTCTACATGGAAACACAAGCCAGCTGGCAACCTGACTACAAAAACGTGCAAGAAAACAGCCACATGCGCAAGTGAGTGCAAGAACCTCTTTAATTGGTCTGTTGCTGCTGATGTGGTTTTAAGCTGATGTCAGATCATAGCATCTGACCTTTCGATGTGGGATCAATATCAGTGATTCTGCAGGAAACATCCCAGATCTGAGTACCAGATTGGGACTGTTGAACTTGCTGGATAGGGAAACTGCTTGGCTTGGCTTTCTGCCTCTGCGATGTCCAGACCAGTGTGGATGGATTATTCATTCTCTTTCATGAAGTACATCTAATAAAACCCTATTCATTACACACACACAGACACACAGACACACAGACACAAATATATATATATATATATATATATATATATATATATATATTGTTTTGTTCCTCTGGAGAAGCCTGCCTAATACACTATGCTTATTCAAGAGCTGCATAGATTTGTCCTGGAATATTTACTGGGCAGTGAGAGAATGTAGAAAGAACATGGACATAGGTACAGAAAATACTGGAATCAGGTAAGTTGTACACACCCTGCTGGAGCTGCACAACTACCCAGAAATTCAGTGTATTCATTTTGTATAGCGCATATGTTTGTTGTTATATAATATACATGTACATAATGTAGTTATTAGTTATAGCAACTCTCTTTATAAAATATCATATGATCTGTGGCAGCTAGATAGTTTTTCCTTTGTTCTTCTCTTTATGTTCTTAATGGTACTACTTTTTTTCACCTAACAGCTCTAATCCCCAACAGAATGCAGAAAAATGTGGCTGGTGTACAAGATAAGTTTGTTATGGTGAAGACACTCAGTACTCATGCATTATGATATTAACTGTGGGCTTTTCTAAGTGTCACCTACCATGTTCAGGAAACTACCTTCTATTCCAGTGTTCTTGCTGACGTTTTATCATGAAGACTACAGGATATTTTCTAAAATTTTCTGTATCTACTAAGATGATTAAAAGACATTACTTCTATTCTATCAGTCATACATAATATTGCTTTATAAATAAATTCTGAAATGAACTTACATTCCTGTGATATATCCTTTTTATTTATGCTGCTTGGATTGTGTTATATAATGTGGGTTTGTTTGCTGAAGTTTGCTATTTTAATATCTATAGTCATAAGCAATGTTGACCTCAGTTATTTTGATTGATTTTGGCAAGCTCTGATGAGGGGGTGATATTTACTTAATAGATTATGTTGTTTTATATTCTCCCTTCTTTTGTATCACTGGAAAAGTTTGGAAAATTATATGATCCTTAAATATTTGATAGAACTCCACAGTGAAGCCATCTGGGCCTGCTTTTTTCTTTATGGGTAATTCATGTTGTTTCTAGTTTATGTCACTTGCTCTAGATCCACTCAATTATGAACAGCTCCTTATATCGGTTTTAATAATTATGTCTTCATGGGGATTTGTATATTTTATACAAGCTATTTAACATCATGCATACAATGACTCATAGTGTCTTTGCCTTCCTTGAGTTCTGGTAACTTTCTTCCCTGTTTTATCTATCTAAAATATGTCAATTTTGTTCTTACTTTCAAAGAGACAGCTTTAAATTGCATTGACTTTTTTCTGCTATGTATTTCATTACCCGACAGGAGAATATAATTTATTTATTTCCTTTAGCTTGTGTTATACATGTTTGCCTTTCTTTTGCTGCTGTCTTTGAAAGAAATATTAGATCATTGATTTGAGATAGTTCTTGCTCCTTAGTAAAGTACATGGGCTATAAATTCCCTGGTAAGCATGGTTAGACACATATAACACTATCTCTTTATTTTTAATCTCAAAGGGTTCCCTGATACTTTTCATTTCTTTTTTGATTGATTATTAACCTGTTGTGGAGGAGGATATTTTTAAGTTTCTATGCAATTCTGAGTTTAACCAATTCATGTGTTATTAATCTTTAATTTTGTTGCTTTTAGCAAGATCAAAACCTACATATTTCATAGTTTACCTAAGGAGTAGGACAGAGGCTCCTCACACTCTCATGAGGGGTGTGAGTACGGTCTAGACTTTCAGTAGAAAATTCTAGGTTCTCCCAAGGGAAAATGCAAGGCCCCATCCTTGCACAACTACAAGGACTTGACCTGACTGGCATAACCAGCGAATGGAGAAATGAGGGACACATATACATGGAAGATTTGGGATTAGGTAGGATTGGGTATACTGGGCTCTCTGATGGGAAAGCATCAGTATTCCAGTAGCTCAGGGTGTTTATTATATAGACTTGAAGAGGGGTCTTTGAAGAGTCAGGATTATTACATAGATATAAACAAGGTTTAGCTAATCCTTATAGAAGCTGAATGAAGAAAGTAGATTTATCTAATCTCTGTGGGAGCAGTCTCTGTAGGGGAGCAATCTTCAGAGCCTAAACATACAAGGAGATAAATCTATAGTGGACATTTTCTGAGCTATCAATATCTCCACAGGAAAGATTTGCCACCCCTCTGAGCATCCCCCTCACTCAAGAGGGAGGGTGACTTTGCCATTTTTCCATAGGTTCAAGGCTAGTGTCCTTGACTAGGCATATCAACAACACATATTCGCTCATAATTTCACTCACTCAGAGTTTCCAACAATGAAGGCTTTTCAACAAATGTGGCAGTTTGCCATCTGTATGCAAAAGAGAAGACATGGGAGGGGTTGGAAGAAGGAAAGGGAAGGCAAAGGGAAGTAATTATATTTTAATTAAAATTAAAAATATTAAGGAAAAGGGAAAGGATTTGTGTCCTCTATCTCAAATCGCATATAAGAGTTAATTAAAAAGGAACAAGACATACACATAAGAACCAAAATTACAAAGCTGTCTAGAGAAAAGCTATGTGTATATCCTATGATAGATTAAGCAACACATTCTTAGATTTGACATCAAAGCACAAACAACAAAAGATAATTGGACTTCATTATAATTAGAAACATTCGTGCTTCATTGGGCACCATTACAAATTGGGGGAAAAAACAATCAACAGAACTGGAGAAACTTTTTCAGATGTTATATGTTAAAAGGTTTGCATCTAGAAAAATGTAAAAACAAAGCAAAATTACATAACTGAAACTAAAATCATAATCCATCTGAAATTGGAAGCCATATTTGAGTGGCTATTTTATCATATGGGAGATCAAATGTCTGATAGGAAAATTAAATGTTACTGGAATATGTAAGTCAAAGGTAAGATACAACTTCATACCCATTGCAAGGTGGCGATTTTAGAACTGGAACAAAACAAGGAAAATAACCATAATTTTCTCAAGAATGTAGAAAATAGAGCCCTCGAATATTTATCACTGAAATGTAGATGGCTTTCATTTCAACATAGCATTTCTGTAAGGCCCCATAATTGTAAGGCCTGCATATACATCCAAGATTTGAAGCATTAGGGCCATGAAGAATAAATGTGCATAACAGAATTATTTCTAACCTCTCAACATACAGTCAATTATATACTAATATATCGTTGAATAAATGACATGTACTTTATCCATCCAACCATGATAGGATCATGATATATTATAGATAAGTCTCTGAAACATGCTACTGAAAGGAACCAGTCATAGGACTCTATAGTTTCTATCACTCCATTTATGCAACATTTCCAGAATGACTAACCTCACAGAAACAAATTAAAAAAACCAGATCAATTATTTCCCCAAGTTTTCTGGGCAAAATATTGTAGAATGGCTACTGAAATACGTATACATAGTTAATTTATGGAATGGTGTAAATGTACTAAGTTTTAAAATGCTGGTGGCCATACCATTCTGTGAACAGACTCAAAGCACTGAAGCTTTATAACTTCAACTTTTTGATTTATGAATTTTGTTTTTATCATCTACACGTGAATTTAATGAATACTACTGAGGAGTAGAGAGTGAAAGTCATTTATGGAGCCTAGAGGAAAACCTACTTCTGTTACTTTCCTAAACCAGCACCATTTCAATTGCATTCTAAAAATTTATTCTTTTATCCACAGAGAAGTGTAGCTCTTATCCCTCATGAGAGAATCTTGTTTTTGCATCAGAAGTGGAAAGCCATACTATTCAAATTGCAGAGGACAATTTATCATGAAATTCTCAGTCCCAATTAACACATCTATAACACAGATTCTCCACCTAAAAATCAGGGAACATCCTGGAAGAGGGGATGGAAAGATTGTGGAGCCAGAGGACCAGGATATCTACTGTAAGATTATGTCTCCTATACATGACAAGGAAGCTACACCTATGATAGCTAAACAACATGGCTGCCTAAACAACACCTGAACAATGATAATACCAGTTGACATGCCAACATGGATGGAGAAATCTTACAGGGTTCCACCCCTAAATGAAAAACTATAGGTAAACAATGATTGCTGAGATTGGGAGAATTAGTTTTTCTTAGGAATGGTCCCTGTAACTAGTGATCCAATACCAAGTGGCTTAAAAACATATACATACAGACAACACTAAATGGACTCTGGATTGTATTTATGTATTCATAAGCACGTGGATACATGCAAAGATAATAAAGAAAAAAGAACAGCAGCAATAACTTCTTGCTTAAGGAATACTTAGTTACAATAGATCTTAAATCCCTTCTTTATAATCTCTTTTTAAAAGAGAGGTACCTAATATCCCTCTTAAACTGCCACTTGAATTTGATGTCTGTTTTAAACTTTCACATTAAACCAATGGTTTTCTAATTCATACAAATATATAGACATATGTACATACATGCTTATGCACACAGACCAGAAAGTGGAGCCATACCCATTAGATAAGATTCACAATCATGGTCCATAAATTCCAAACTGCTAGCCAAGTACTCCTGTCCCAGTTAGGTTTCTATTGCTGTGATAAATGCCATAACCCAAAGCAAATTGGGTAGGAAAGGGTTTATTTAATCTAACAGCTTGTAGTGAATCATCAAGGAAGTCAGGGGAGGAACTCAAGATAGGAGCCATGCTTTAGTTAGGGTTTCTATTGCTGTGAAGAGATAACATAACCAGATAAAATCTTATAAAGAAAATATTTAATTGTGGTAGTTCACTTATAGTTTCAGAGGTTCCGTCCATTATCATCAAAGTGGGGAGAATGGTGGCATGCAGGCAGACATGGTGCTGGCTACATCTTGGCTTGCAGACAACAGGAAGTTCAATGACAGTCACACTAAGGGAAGCTTGAGCAAAAGAGACTTTAAAGCCCACCCCAACAGTGACAATCTTCCTCTAAAAGGCTACACCTCTTAAGAGTGCCAGTCCCTTTGGGGGCCACTTTTTTCCCAATCACTCCCAGGCATGAGGCAGAAACTGCAGCAAAGGCAACAGAGGAACACAGCTTACTGCCTTGCTCTTCGTGCCTCCTTTAGCCTGCTTTCTTATACACCCAGGGCCACCTGCCCATGCCTGCTACTGTCCACAGTGAGCTGGGCTCTCCCACATCAACCATCAATCAAGCAAATGCTCTAAAGACTTGCCTGCAGGAAATCTGATGGAAGTATTTTCTCAAATAAGTTTCCTACTTCCCATATGACCCAAGCTTGGATCAAGTTGGCAAAAATAAACAAATAAAAAACAAGAACTAAACAACACAACTGTTATAACATGACCCCACTCTCAACCTTTGAACAGAACTAAGCTTTGAGCACCCAAGATTGCCTCTAATTGTAGGGCCTTTATTTTCATGACAGAGAGTCACATGACAATGGCTAACCCTAACTCCACTATCATCCATCTGTACTACCCTCATTTGGGGTGCATGAATTGCATAAAAGGAGATTATATACAAAGAAATTCACTCCAACCAAACAGGTCTTTCTCTAAAGCAGAGACTTCTGCCTCCCACTATGCTGAAGGGGCTGCTTTAATCACTACGTAGCCTGCTCCTCAATTGCAGTTTACCCAACACATAATTCTTTTAACTCTGGTGTAAGAACGAATTTATTCACTACCTTCAGACCTCTTCCTCCATTTCACAGTGGTGAGAAAATTACAAAGAATTTGTAAATGAGAGCCATCCTATACATGGTGTTTTATGAGAACCAAATCAAAACAGACATACCAAAAAATGGAGTGAGACCAAAGCCACCTGGTTCCAAATGAAATAGGAATTGGATCCTTTTTATCAGACCAGAGCACCAGCTCCTAATCTCTCAAGAGTTTATCTAACGGCTCACAGCTGTTCATCTTCTCTAAACAATTGCTTCCATAGCTTCAATTGCTTATAACTGGTGGCTGAACAACATACGCAGGAAACAGGTCAACCACTTGCCTTAGGGTAGGATGATGCTTCAGGATAATTTATGTTCATGAAGCCCTGCAAGATCAGAGCCAATTTTGATCTAAAATTTACAATTTTGCACAGTCTTCACTGGAGCTGACCTCAGAAACGCACTGAGACACACTGGGCTGGTCTTCCCTGGCATACCCTCAACTCTCAACCCCTTTCTCATTACTCTTCTTAGTGCCTTATTTCCTTCTTCACTGTAGAAATCCCCTCAATCAGTTCCATTACTCTGGATCTCTGGATCCAGATGTTTTTAGAGAACATGATGTAAGGCATTCAACTCAGATGTCTACACCAAACCAACAAATCAAATCAAGCATAAGTTATTTCTAATTCTTATCCAAAGAAAACATGTTCCTTTAATTTTTAAGAAGTAATAACACATGGGATTTAGATAGGGAGAAAGAAGGAGAGGAAGAAGCCAGAGAAAGAAGAGGGGGCAACTGTGTAATATTCATGAAAAGGAGAATTGCCATTGAGAACATGAGGGATTTGCTTTCCAGAACTATTAATGTCTTGGTTACTTTTTTGTTACTGAAGAAACTAGTGGCTGTCACTACATTCAAAAAAGGATTCATGTGATAGTCACAGTTGTTAATTTGGACATAGAGGTAGGCAATGAATTTCTACTATGTGTGTGGTGATGTATTATTTATGATTTATTAAGGCTTGCCAGAGGATTCAGATAGTAAAGTCAGCCTCAAGCTATAGAGATCAGGCAGTGGTGGTACACATCTTTAATTCCAGCACTCAAGATTAAGAGGTAGATGGATCTCATGCTAGTTCACGGCCACCATGGCCTACACAAGAGTGAAGAGTAACAGAGTTCATACCTTTGACCCAGCACCTAGGATCACAAACCTTTAATCCCAGTATTAGGGAGGTATAGAAGGCAGGAGCAAGGTCTCAGTCTCAAGATTCTCCAGCCTCGTTGAAGAAAACATAGCAGTCTGGGACTACAGTCTGAGGTTTGGTGGAGTCAGAGTTGCCTTTCAGTCTGAGGTAGAGGTGATAGTTTGTGGCTAGCTGCTTTGCTTTTCTGATCTTCAACTTGCAGCTTAAACCCCAATATCAGTCTCTGGGTCTTTTATTTTTCATGTTACAATGTGGACTAAAGAAAGCTTAAGGCAATTAGTATCTGAGTCTCATTAACATTTGTGTTTTTTTTCTTTTTGTTTCAAACTTCAGTTCATGTGAATGCATAACATATATATATTATATATATATATATATGTGTATATATATATATATATATATATATATATATATATAATATATTGCATGTCATGAAAAATAACAGCAAATGGCAAATACTGTAGACCTTTACAAAATCTGATGAAGGAACAGGGTAAGTGTAAACTAATTGTTTATTGTAATTGCTGATTGTAAACTTACTTTTAAAGACCCAAATTATTTGCATCAAGACAAAGAATATATTTTAATTAAAAAATGAGACATTAATGTAAATTTGTTATTTTGAATTGTATTCATTGGAATAATTTTACACTGATAAGTAGCATGCTTTTCTCATTCTCACACAGCAATTTGAAGAATATGTATATTCTGGGATGATGGAGTCTTGCTGACAAATACATTACCACACACATCATCATCACACTGTAAGTACGGATCTGCTACTCTCTACACTTTCCAAGAATACTATATATAATTATTCTAGTGTGGCTGTTCCTAAGGCATATAATGACTACCCTTTAGACATCATGGAGTAAAGAAAACCTTGGTTTGGTAGCCAATGAAATAAGAAAATACAGTAGATCCTAGGTCTATAGTGATGAAGGTATTTGTATTTTTTAATGTGGGGGTATTGTCATGGGATCCTCACAGAGGATTCATGCAATTCCTTCCTCCCATCATAGTTCAGATGCAAGTGATCTTGGGAAATACTCCATTACACACAAAATGGATTGTTAATTCAAAATGTCATCTCAAAGTAGATTTCCCAGTTCGGTTTCTAGGAAGTCACTATCATGGGATTTGGCTGTGATGCAGATGCTTTTGAGTCACTTACACCCTATAAGCATCACAACCCATGGTCTTGTAAACACACCTCAACCATGCTGCTGTGAGCCCAGTAAACACATTTGGTTCACTGAGTTGGACTAAGGTAGGATCATTAATTTAGCATGTCACCAATGGCCAATATATAGTAAACAGACATCTTTTCAGCATTTCCAAGAGAAGTTAATTCAACAACTATCATTAACTATAAGCCAATTATCACACAACAGAAAATGATCTACCAATGTAATCCAATATCAATCAAAATATCAATAAGCAAAATATAAGAAATAAGCAAATAATTATAAAATCTGTATGGGCTGACAAGAATGGTTAATCTTGATTGTGAACTTAGTTCGATTAATAATTGGCTGAAGGTGGAATACAGTTCGGTGAATGATTTGGAAATCCTTCCAGGGGCAATTACATCATGAGGGCTCTGACCTGATGTATTAATCCCTTGATAGATTCACAATATGATAAACCATGGGAACATGAACTTATAGGAGCATTTAACACATGCAAACATTTATGCAAGCACACACACACACACACACACACACACACACGTGCGTGCGTGCGTGTGTGTGTGTGTGTGTGTGTGTGTGTGTGTGTGTGTGTGTGTGTGTGTGTGCCTGCCCGTGCACGTGTGCAAATGAGAGAAATTTATCACCATATATAAAAATTGACTGAATGTAAGTTAAGGAGTTACACGATATTTTCTTTCAATATTGTGCTTTTAAAAAAGATTGTGCGTGTGTGTGTGTGTGTGTGTGTGTGTGTGTGTGTGTGTGTGTGTTGGGGTATGTGCACATGCATTCACATGCCCGTGGAGGCCAGAAGAGGGCATCAGTTATTGGAGCTGGAGTTACAGGAAGTTGTGAGTACATGGACAGGGGTGCTGGGGATTGAATTACGGTCATCTCAGGAGCAGCATATGTCCTTCAGCTGTATGCTAACCTGATGGCTCTTATAGATGCCTTAAGTACCCAAAAAAGTTGTGATGAGGAAGCAGGATACCCAAATTCTAGAATAACAGGATGGCCAGAGCGGCATTTGTGATTATGTCATCTGAGGCTGTTCATATATTTTTAGTGTATTTCACTGTGAGCTTCATCATCAGACATTTACTCAGGATCGGTTGGCTTTGCCAATTAAATTCTTCTGCACTATTGACACAATTTAGTCTCATTATACAAATGGTTGCACAGTTTCCCTGTTGGTTTCGACAATGTAATCAACAGCACCCATTTAACATTGAAGTGTAACCCCACACATTTTTGTGCAAGTGACAGTCTGAAGTAAGGGCAACCATTGTAGTAACACTGCTATTATTTTCAGAATTCAATAGAGAAAGTACAGTTCTAACTGTTAAGCATCTGGAGGGTTTTCAAGAACTCTGATATGAAAGCAAGCCCCTCTGGAGTATTGAATGGCTCTCCAATCTATTTTTAAATCACTGTCTAAATATAAGCAAAGGGAGAGAAAGAGAGAGACCTTTCATGTCTGTGTTGCTCTCTGGGGTTACACACCCTAAACAGGAAGGAAATGCTGCTGCCATTAGGTTTTCCACAAGTGGGCTTTGTCAGAGTCCATCCTCTGCTGTCTGAAAAAAAAAAACCGATAATTAATGGTTTTTGCTTCATTGTGATGTCTGCAGGGTAGGGTCTGCTTGAAGCAGGCCCTCTCTGCAGAAGAGATTTGTTTACTGTGCCTTGATAATAGCTCAACATTTTGAAAAGAAAATTCATGAAGAGAAAAAAGTCCTGCTGAATATAGAAGAAAATAAAAACCTGAAACCATTGTCAAGATAAAAGTGTCAGAGTCAGAGAAGTGCTCAATGGTAAGGTTGTTCACAGAGTTTTAAAAATACCTCCATATAAGCTAGCACAATGAGCATGCATCGGGCGTTCTCTCAGAGGGATCCTGAACAGACACACTCTTTTTTTTTTTTTTTAACAGAGTGAACTTTCATGAGAACATGAACTTTATGATTCTCACACTTAAATTACATTCAGTGTCTTCTAACAGAGGATAATTTGGGGCCAGTAAAATGTCTCAGTGGGCAAAGCAGTTCCCTGCCAATCTGATGATGCCTGGAGTTAGTCTTCAGGACCCATATGGTGGAAGCAGAGGATGATGCTTTCAAGTTGTCCTCTGACAAATCTGCACGTGTGTCACCTGACCACACCCCATGTGAAATAAATAATTACACAATAAGTAAATAATGGAGAGCAAATTCCACATAGCATTTTATGCTATGGATCATGTTCTGAGAATGTTTCCATCCAGATCTTCAGACAGCTCTGCCAGATTGGAGTCCAATGTCCCAAACATCATCATCAGATCACAGGTGATCCGCTGATCCCCGGAGTGTCAATGAGGGAGGTTCCAGGGCATTTTAAGGTCATAAAAGTCCATTCAACATTCTCATGTCTTAGATGTCTTAGAAGTAATCATAGGAATATAAATAAATCAAGAAAGTGACACACACACACACACACAAACGCACGCACGCACGAACGCAGCACGCACACACACGCGCGCGCGCAGACACACAGACACAAACACAGACACACAAACACACACACACACACGCACACACAGACATATACACACACACACACACAGACACACACGCACATGCACACGCACACACGCACACGTGCACACGCACATACACAGACACACACGCACACACAGAGACACACACGCACACGCACACACAGACACACACACAAACACACACAGATGCACATGCACACGCACACAGACGCATACACACAGAAACACACACATGCACACGCACACACACACACACGCACACGCGCGCACACACACACACACACACACGCACAGACACACACACACACAGAAACACACACACACGCACACGCACACGCACACGCGCGCACACACACACACAGAAACACACACACACACGCGCGCGCGCGCACGCACACGGACACAGGCACACACGCATACACGCACACATGCACACACACCCTGGCTGCAGTTTCCCATCTCTCCCACTCCCCTCTGTTCCCACCACCCCCAATCTACTCCTCCTCTGTTTCTTTTCAGAAAATTGCAGCTTTCCCATGAATATCAACAAATAAGGTATATCAAGTTGCAATAAGTTTTAGCACCTCCCCATGTATTAATGAGCATGGGTTTCCCTTTCTATCCACAAAGATCAAAGTCTCTCAAACACATCATTGTGCATGTCTTAGTCCTTATGATTTGAGAGAAGGACAGGTACTTTAAGAGCTCTTTTTTAACTATTATTTATTATTATTTTTCAAAATTAGTAACAAGCTTGCTTCATATGTCAATCCAAGCTCCCTATCCCTCCCTCTCCTCCCCTGCCCCCCATCAACCCCCTAAGACCTCCCAAGACCCCCTCCCCCCTCTGCTCCCCAGGGAGGGTGAGTCCCTCCCTGAGGAATCACCAAAGTCTGTCATATCATCCCAGTCAGGGCATAGGCCCTCCCCCATGTGTCCAGACTGAGAGAGCATCCCTCTATGTGGAATGGGCTCCCAAAGTCCATTCGTGTGCCAGTGATAAATACTGAATTCATGGTGACACTGAGGCATAGGAAATGGTGGCACTTTGAGGAAGTTTTTACCTTGCTGCACTTTAGGAACAAAACTACAGCACCTCTGAGTGTTGCTAAAGGTTACTTCTGCTAGGTAGGTACAGAAAAATTGTTTTCCAGCTCAGAAAAATTGGGGCATGTTCCAAGACATGGCCATGTGCTAGAGATCACCCATTCCAAAAACAGAGTCTCCTCTCTGCATCAGAACGCAGGCAGCAAGGACTAAGAAAGCACCTACAGAGTAATGCTGTTCCTCTGGGCAGTATTTTAGACTATATGCATCTAGTTAGGTCATAATGTTACTACAAGGTCAGTGCTATTAATGCCCTCTGCATCAGAAGGGAGTGGGAAGTAGTGTGAAATAGGGAGAAGACCTGGAGTTGAGACGGAAGAGACAGGGATGAAGTCAGACTTGCCACTCCATGTCTGAAAGCTTCCCTCCATCTCTTGGGCTGCTGATATCTATCTGATAAAGAGTATTGGCTTTCATACATCATCGTATCCTGGGAAAGTGCGGAAGCATAATACCCTGATGTTCCTCCCTTGGGATAAGGCAGATTAGGGAGCGAAATCCTTATGAAACAAAGCATTACATGCCTCAGCCATAGTCTAGGCAGGTGAGGGATAACCCAGTCTTCTTTCATAAGTATTGTACATCCCTCTCTGCTTGCCACATCCCACAGGAAGATCTCCATTGCCTCCTGGGTGGACCACTATTTGACATCTTTTTTGTTAGATGGTAGATGACCTAATATTCAAATATCCTACATGATTCCAACCCACTTAAATAAAAATGGTATCATGTAGGGTTATGGTGACTGTCTGATGGGATAATTCATTATCTATTTCTTTCCATTACAGCCCTGAATTTTCACAGCATGCTAGACATTGTGGCTGGTGCTTATAAATATGATATAATCTAAGCTCTCAAAACTATGGTCAAGACCATACTCCACTTGCGTTCCAAAAGAATATGGACCTTAAAGGACTGCCAAGATGGCTTAGGAGGTTTTAAAGATACTTGCTGCCATGCCTAATGACCTGAGTTCAATCCCCAGGATCCACAATGTAGAAGAAGACAAATGAGTTCTGCAAGTTATACACACACACACACACACACACACACACACACACACACACACACACAAAATTTAAACATTTTCAGTAGTTAAGGGAGCGTTTGCATGCTGCTTCATCATCCTCCAGTGATTCTGCAGTGTGGAAGAGAACATTTTTATCTCTAACGTGTCCAATACACTGTGACCTCCCAGGGTAGCTCATAAACCTACTTCAGTGGATTACCTGCAGGGATTCTTAGAGTAACATAATCTCAAATAGGTAGAAGGGGCCAGTCTAAGGGGCTTGCATCACAGGTGAGCATTTCTGATTGTGTGAATGTCTGTAACTTTTAAAAGATCATTTTATTCTCCATCCTTAGAACAGGTAAAAGAGGAAAGAGATGATTAAAATGACCTGTGGAGGGTTTTCAGAGCAGGATCTTTGATGTGCTAAAATTTCCTTGGCCCTATTTTTAAGGGATCATAGGACTTCAGGGAAATTGTAAGAAACAGAAGAATGCATTAGTGTATACCTCTGTCTTGTAATAGTGAGCTCCAGTCTGGGCAGGAGTTTCTTTATTTAGTGAGATCTAGGAATAAGAACTTCATTTTGGTAGTCTTTCTCAGAACAGTTTTGAGACGCCAAGGTATACACATTAAATAAAACAATGTTATATGAATTATAAAGGCTCCATTGTGAAGAACAGGAGTCCTAAAAAGTTCTGTTTGTTTTTAGTATACAAATAAAGATCCCGAGAGTTTCTTAAAGTAATCCTGGAATAGAATCATTAATTTAACCTTGATTTTGTCAAGAGACATGAAGACATAGCACCATGACATACCATAAGCATTCATAGAATAAAAGGCTTCAAACCAATATACCAATATGAAACTGAAGCAGATCCTAGGCCAAATGCCTCCTTCAACTGAGAGATTTGCTAAATATATTACTATATTTTAAATGATTTTCGTGTGTGTGTGTGTGTGTGTGTGTGTGTGTGTGTGTGTGTGTGTGTGTGTGAATGCAGTGTGTACAGAGGCCAGAAGAGGGCATTGTTTTATATCCCATGAAACTGGAGTTATGAATGGTTGTGAGCCACTCAATGATTGCTAGAAATTATCTTTTGTCTTCCAGAAGACAGCAAGTGTTATTAACTATTGAGCCTTCTCTGCTGCCCCTTTAATTCATTACTAACATAAGCAAATAAGTAAATAAATAAACTTGTTTCTAGTACTTTATCGGGTTTTTTAATGACCACATGGGTAGAGATAACTATTGTGACATTCAGAGAGGTCAACACTCTTGGGAATGTTCAATGGGAGGCAAGAAGTAGGATTTATTCAGTGATGTAGAACTCCAATACAATACCTGGCTAACTTGGCTGTAGTTACTGAATATGCTAGAAAATTATACTTCATTTAACAGTAAATTATTTACTCTTAATTAATTACAGATTACTTTTATCTCTCTTACCTATGGGAAAAATTCTAAATTATTCTTTTCTTAATTCTTTCTCACCTATGTAGATTATCACCTTGAGATCTGGTTTTGATAACTTTGTAAAGATTTAAAAGTATTACATTTCCATGAACAAATAAACCTGGGACTACATCCATATGACATGACTGTTTTACAGATTCACAATTCACATGTGGGTAACAGAGGTTCTTTCACATAAAGACTAATTTACTGTAGTAAGCCCCGAACTATATCCCTGCTCCCTCATTATTATTCTCCATGACCCCCTGTTATCTTGTCATCCTAAATGCTACCAATACCAACATGGATCTGCCTATCTGAACTAGAGATCCTACAATCCAAAAACACAGCCAACACTTCAGTGTATAGATGAGGTCATGTAACGTAAAATATGAATTTAAAATATTAACCTGGCAGACTAGTTTAAAAGATTAAATATTTTCCTTGAAAGGTCTTAAGGAGCCTATGCTAGATAGAGACACTCACATTTGGGCCACGTGTCAGTGGTACTTATGGGATTATGAAACACTGGCTGGCTGTTGAGGCACACTGTCAGGAACTCTGACTCAGTCTGTCTAAGGTAGTCTGAGGGTCTGCATTCCATGTCATCTTTCTGGTGATGAAGAAGATGCTGACTCAGACCTGTGAGTTAAGAATGGATTCCCTCTTGTGACTATGTCCTTGCATTCCATTTGGTTCACTGAACTCTGTCCCTCACCAGGATGCAGCTCCACCAACATTTTTCAGTTGTGTTTTCTTCCTAAAACCATCTACCTTACACACTGGCCTCTGGCCTCTTGTTGGCTTTCAAGGTAATAATGCCTTCCATTGCAATTTTGCTACACTCCTTTTGTGAATAAGCTTCCCCAGAGAATCGACTGATAATTTTATCATATTAACCCATTTTATCATGTTACCATGTTTTGTTAATGTTATACCATTTCTGAGTATGGCGATGTACATGTGTAATTAAACTGTTCAGAAGGATGGGGCAGGAGGATTGTTTGAGTCCTAACATGGCTACAAAATGAGTTGAAGACCAGCTGGGGAAATTTACACTACCTCAAAATAAAATTAAGGGAAAATAAAGAGGCTGGAGTTACAGGTCAGTGGTACAGTGCTTGTCTAGCATTCTCTAGCCCTGGCTAAATTCCCAGTACACACACACACACACACACACACACACACACACACACACACACACACACACACCACATTCATGACTATGACAAAGACCATTTAATTAGTTTAAAATTCAGCAACATAATCCCTGTGAGAATAGATACTTGGCCTGTCTTTGAACACTGTCTCTGAGCTCTAATTTAGACATAAACTCTTATTTTCAGAGAACATCTGTTATCAGATTATAGTGTAGTTGTTATTTAAGAAGCACAGACCTCCTTGATAGGAAACAAGTGTTCAGAGTTAACATTTTAGGGGCACAGAAAGGACTCAATTCTCACTTATGTATGACACCAGTGAAAGAGTGTGTCCTCATCTGAAAATGTGTTGAAACACTCACAGACATCTTAGAAAGCCCCTGAACTCAGATTTTATTTCTTTTTTTCTTTTCTTTTTAGAGTTTATATTTTTTAAATGTTTTAACTGAAATAGAATCACATCACTTTTCTGACCCAACTTACTCTATTCAACCCTTTTAACTACCCCCCTTGAATCCTTCTATGTCTCCTACTCTCAAATCATAGCCTCTTTTTCTTTGTTATTGTTGCATACGTAGATGTGTGTGTGCACATGCACGCTCGGGCACACACACACACACACACACACACACACACACACACACACACACACATATATGTATATATATTTGCTTAGACCATTATTGTTGCTGAGTCCTATACTGTATATATGTATATGAATATATTTGCTGAGTCCGTTATTGTTGGTAGTTTGTACATGTTTTCAACGCTGACCTCTCTGCATTGGATAACCAATAAGGGGGCTCATTCCTGGGAAAGGATAATTATCCTACTCCCAGCTGGCATTAACTTTGTTTTGACACATCAACAATGATACAGATTAAAAACAGTCAAAGAAAAGGATCTCAGGACAGAGATGTGAGAACATTTTTAGTGTGGCCTTTGCTTGTGAAGCCATGACAACATCCATCTCTCCCGGCAGTAACTTGAGTCAGTATACATGGGGGCCAGGAGAGCATCCACCCAGAAATGCTCACTCAAGGCACACTGTGTTCCATTTTATTTGTGCTGATGGTAAGAATGAGGTTGAGCTTCCACACCACCTTCCTTCAATCGCCAACTCGTCCAGGAAGAGCAATGATGCTTCCATTCTATAGACGTCACTCCAAGTCAGTGACCACTCAGTGTACCCCAGGTTTCTGTTAAAAACTTGAATTCATAATGTCCCCAACAGACTGATTTGAATATATTGTCCCCAGCCAGTCAGGATATTATGGGAGGCTTTTGTTAATAGATGTACATCACATGGGGCAGGGATTAGAATGCTACAGTTTGTTTGGGTTTGGTCACACTCTCTCATTAATGGCCAGTTAGGATGTACTAGCTGCTGTAGACTGTCATATTGTGACTTCCCTGCTTTAAAGGAACAAAATTTCAGAAACTGTGAGCCAAAATCAGTCTTTCCCCCTTGAAGTTGTTCCTGTTGGGCGTTTTACATTCTGATCCAGTGATAACAATGTAATGAAAATAGTCACAGACAGGATATCACAAAAGTCTAAAGATGTAGAGATGACTCCTGGAGGACTGAGGAGGCTTAATTCTCTACTATACAATAGCTCTAGAGCTTGACTGATACATTTTTTTTGTCAATGCACAGATAAGCATTTGAGAACATTGTTTACCAACCATTTCATTTGCTCATTCATTTATTCATTTGCTTCATGGTCTGCTTATTTTGTGCTAAACTAAGGTCCTTTGCCTCAAGGAGGCTAGAATATTATAATGAAGTCAAACATGTAAACAATCGCTGTCAAAGAAAAATAGCTAAGAAATAAAGGTTTTAGGAAATTGCAGAACGAAAAAGCCCTTATTTATCTGAGAGTGAGATAACATCTAGAAACAAAAGTCCATATGGAAAACATTGAAGTGCCTTGGCTAGTCATTGCCTAATACCAGTCACTGAGAAGTGACCAATCCAGATTTTCTGGTAGCCATCCCACCCAGCAGTTGACTGTATCCATGCAACAGACCATAAGGATCTGCTGTGAGGTTCAGCCACTTGATCTGCAGATTTGTGGGTTCATAGCAAATTTCAGTCATTAGTTTTCTGTGGTTTTATTATACAGCACAAACTACATGGATATCGACAAACTGATAATCCATGGATAATCCCAGACCACATAGGATATGGCATTATGATATCCAGTGCTTCTAGAGAAAATTTGCATCTAGCCTTGGAAGGTGATAAGTAGGAGATAGGTCAGGCCAATCAAAATTTGTGACATTTTGGGTCCAATTGTCTCTTCTTTGTGAGTCATAAGCAATGCTTAAATTTTGCCCATATCTGAAAATAACAAATAATAGGAAGTGTATTAAAATCCAAGGATAAAACATTTTATAGTCTGCTATATATTCTTATTTCCATTTTCCACATCTATCTGGTACTATGTCTAGAGCAGAAGGCCTTAAATGTATATGTAAAACTGTAGTGATCAGAATGCAATTATAAACACCACTCCTTGGAGCCATAGCTTATCTTGAAAAACACATTAATTAAACTATTGAAAAGTCTCATTGTACCCAATAACCCTTTACTCCAATGTTTTCTCACCCTATCAGAGTCCATCTGCAAGGAAAAGTGCCACAGAACTTGCTTGAGAATTTTTGAAGTCTTTTGTTGTAATTTGAGTTGAGAAAAAGAAAATACTAATCATCTTTCAAAAAACAGTTTCTAGAGAAACCTTGGATTCCCCAGAGGGACCACAGATAGAAATCAAGTAAGCACATAAATTTTGCAAGGATTATCTGATAGGTACCCCAAACACAGACCTTAAGGGAGATAACCCTATCCATCTTCACTCTTTGGGGGATAAGACACCATTGAAACCTTGCCTTTGGCTCAGCACTTGACATGATTTTAAAATGGTACCCTGTCTCCAAACTTTACTTGATGTCAGAAATACAAGCCTTCTGCATGCTCAAGCACATTATAAATTCTTGCTGACTTGTTGGATTTTATGAAGGGACAAATTAAAAATTCTCATAAAAGATCTGGCCCTCTAAGTATACATTTTATCAAACTTCAGATAGAAGGGCTCCTGTATAGATCAATCCACTGGGGACATGAAAGTTGTTGGTGGAAATGGTTTCCAACTCCCACTGGAGAGTATGTATTCAGCATTGATGGTACAACTGATGCTGTTTAAGAATATAGAGGCTTGGGAGAGAGCTCAACTAGTAATGTGCTTGCCTTGCAAGCATGAGCACATAAGTTCTATCCTAGAAGTCATGCAAAAATGTGTGTGGGAGCTGGGGAGATGGCTCAGCAGCTGAAAGAACTGGATGCACACATCATATGCAAATGAGAGCAAAACATCCCCATGAACAGAAAATGAAAATAAATAAATCTTTGAAAAATTATATGAGTAATAGCAATTAAAGAAATAGGAGACATCCATTCATTTGAGACAGAGAAAGATAGGGGTGCATGTGAAGGGATGGAGTGAGGGAAAGAGAGGGGAGAAATACTGTAATTATATTTTAATTTATAAATATTAAAAAGTGTATTTAAATATTTTTTAAATCCTGGGGCTGTTGTATGCACTCATCACCACAGTAGAAGAAGAAAAGCAGATCCCTGGGGATCATCGTCAGCCAACCTAGTGTATTTGGCATGTTTCAAGCCGCAAGAGACCCTAGCTCAAGAAAAAAACCTGGTCCTCACCTGAGGAACAATACTGGAGGTTGTCCTCAGGTCACCACATAGTATGTCATTACCCACACATGCACATATTATACACACACACACACACACACACACACACACACACACACACACACGTACCTACACACATATACACATACACACATATGCACCTGTATACATATGCACACATCTATGCACACATTCATACATATGTGTACTTGTGCACACACAGAGCAAATGCTATCCTTGCTTTCCTCATTCGTGTACTATAACCTAAAGACAACCCTTATCACAAGCTTTCTGGTGAAAAGGATTTTGAGCTGTTGGCGCTAGGCCAGGTCTGCTAGATTTGAAGTTCCACGTAGGAGGGCCATTGGGCATGCCCTTGACATTAATGAGTTCTACTGGGATTTGAGCTATGTGTGTGCCCTCAAAAGCAAAGCCTAAAACAAGACTCTAAATTTGGTTCTGAAACAAGGAGTCCCATTACACTGCCAGTTAAACTATCAGAGTCCCTATGCCCATGACCATACGCTTCAGGAAGCTTTTGAAATATGCTTTCTAAATCTTATGTTTTGTGTCCTATGGGTGTCTCCTTATATTTGTGAGCAGAACATATGATCTATGGGCCTGTGGGCAACTCTGTTCCCTTTGGATAAATTGTTTAATTTACAAATGAAAAAACTCTTAAATTACACACTAAATGATAAATATTGAAACTGCATCTGTAAAAAGCATTTAAAGGGAAGATGTATTTGCTTTTAAATTGATATTTTAATTTTCATATATTCAGGAAATAACAGAAGTTACTGAATATTGTTAATTAGACCAGCAGGCATTTGTAAACTCTGAAGCTTTCCGTTTTCCTCTCAATAGCAATGTGAGAGGTTTTGTTTGGCTGAATGAGCTTACAATTCAGCAGTGTTGACTGTATTTTCTCACTTATTCAAATTATTTCAGTGACTCTTTGTCAAAAGTTCTTTTTAAATGCAAATAAATTTCATAAATTAAAAAAAGAAGAGGGAGAGAGAAGCCTTCAAAGAAAACTCAGTGGGAGAGAGATTTCTCTTTATCTTTAAATATGTTATGGGGGTCTGTATCAGTGAGAATTCTGTTGGTGAACAGAGATGATAGGATGAATGTATATTACAAGAGCGATTTCTTAGATTGGCTTACACTGTAGGATCAGGACAGTGAACAGAGACTGTCTTCATGCTGTAGAGCTGAGAACCCAGTAGTTTCTCAGTCTATGAAGGTGGATACTTCGGGCAGTGGTGGCAAATGACACTTATCCCAGCACTTGAGAGGTAGAGGCAGGCAGATTTCTGTTAGTTCAAGGCCAGCCTGGTCTACAAAGCTACACAGAGAAAGCCTGTCTCGAAAAACTAAAAAAAAAAAAGAAAGAAAGAAAGAAAGAAAGAAAGAAGGAAAAGAAAGAAAGAAAGGGAAAGAAAAAGAAAAGAAAAAAATGGATAATTCAACAACCCCAACCTGGAAACGAAGGTATAGAACAAAGGTTCTCACCTGTGGGTCATGACCCCTTTGAGAGCCAAATGACTCTTTCCCAGGGTCACCTAAGACCATCAGAAAACACAGATTTTTACATTATGCTTCATAACCAGCAAAATTACAGTTGTAAAGTAGCAATGAAAGTGATTTTATGGTTGGGGTCACCAGAACATGAGGAAGTGTATTAAAGGGTCACAGCACTGGAAAGGCTGAGAACCACTGCCTACAAATTCCTGGACAAGCTGCAGTTCTTAAGTTCACATTGGAAGGTTTAAAAAGCTGAGATCTAATCCCACTTACTTCTTTTGTCTGCTTGTCTGTCTGACTGTCTTGGGCATATATGCAGAAATGGCATCACTGGATAATATGGTACTCTGACTTTTAGTACTTTTTAGAGGAACCACCTATTGATTATCATGGTGGCTGAACTAATGTACATTCCCCACTACCAGGGAAGGGTTCCAGTTCCTCTACATCAGTTATTTAAAAGTGTGTGTGTGTGTGTGTGTGTGTGTGTGTGTGTGTGTGTGTGGGCACCTATGTTGTGTGAGTTTCCCCTGAAATTGGAACATTCCATTCTGCCGTGAAGCTTCTTATGCAGGAAGGTGATCAACTCAAAATAGCTTCAGGAAGTCCCTGAAATTGATCAGATTCACTACAGGCCCTTTCTTCCCAAAAGTGAGCAAACAAAGCTGTTGAGAACCACTCTCAGATAAACCTAGTGGCAAAGAAGACTCTCAGATAAGCCAAACTGAGAGAAGACCAGCTGCCTGGCAGAGGTTTAGACCAACTGAGTGTCTTGGAAAGGACACTTTCCAACCTGTTGAGCTGCTTGCAGGCTGTGCAGTGTGCTCCAGGTTCCCAGCTTCATGAGCTGTCCCCGGTGCTGGGGTGGGCTTTGATGATGCAGCTGTCTTTGAGTCATTTCTGCTTCTATAAGAAACCACAGTAAAGTTCCTTGATTCATCAAGTTGGACTTAGGTGGTATCCATACTTTAGTATGTAGTGGGCTCTCTCTCTGGGATGTGTGTGTTATTTCTCCCCAGGAAAAGTGTTGTCAGAAACAGCCTACTTATCTGTATGTGTACCATAGATGTTACATGCCCAGAGAGGCCAAAGTGGGCATTAGGTTCTCTGGAGCTGGAGTTATAGGTAATTGTGAGCCATCCAATACAGGTACTGGGAATGAACCCTAGTCTTCTACAAGAAGAAAGAACTCTTAACTACTGAGTCATCTCTCTAGCCCCTTTCTTCCTCCATCTTAGTAGTATATTCATTCACACAGTTAGTGTGATACCTACAGCAATTGTTCTTTCTACCCAAGAAAAATTTGGTTATTGGGCTGGGGGCATATTTTGTGCATACACAAAAGATTACCAATTAAGTAATGTTAATTTTGAATTAATTTTTATTAATAATTTTGTTAAAACATTTATCAAATCCAAATAGTTTCTAGAATTATCTTAAGTCACAGTGTCGTGTCACCCATAAATAGGAATAATTTGCATTTCTTCCTTTCCTATTTGTGCCCCTTTTTCTATTTCTTTTTGCCTCATTTCTATGGCTTAAGTAAGCAAGCACCATACTGAATAAGCTTGGAGATTACGGATACCTTTTGTCATGCCTGATTTTAGAGGGGCTGCTAGCACACTTCTCTGACTTAATAATGGCTATATGTTGAGTTATATTATATCAGCTCCTTTCTTTGCAGCTTTTGTCATGAAGGGATGATGAATTTTCTCAAAAGCTCTCTCAGTGAGGTAATTGTGTGCTTCCTACCCTCATGTCTTTTTATGTGCTATTTCTCATTTACTGATTTGGGTTGTTGAACCGTCCTTGCATTTCTAGAATGAAAATGACGTCATTGTGGCCTATGATGTCTTTAATGTGTCATTGAGTTAGGTTTGCAACTATATTATTGTGTCAGTGACTACCTGGGAAATTGGTCCACAGTTTTTTAAAAATCATATGCCTGTCTTTGGTATTAAGTAATATTAGTTCTACACAATAACCCTCATAGCATACTTTCCCTTTCTATTTCAGTTTGAAGAAACTTCTGCTAGTTCTTCTTTAAAGGCCTGCATAGATTCAGAAAAACAGCTGCCCAGAACTGGACTTTTTTTGAATGTCCCTTTATTGAAGCTTCAATGTCATTGATCACTTCAGCTCCTTAAACTGTTCATCTTCTCAGTTTAATTTTGGATCCTGGGCAGTAAGCAGTAAAGAAAGCTAGCTAAGCAGCAGACAGACAAACATTTAGTTTTCTCTGCTCCTGACCATGGTTGTGATGTGACTGCCTTTTTTCAGTGCCCTGGCTTGACTTCCCCACAACAGTAGACTGTGACCTGGAGTTTTGAACTAAAATAAATGCTTTCTTCTCTACAATAAAATTAATTAACTAATATTTTAATTAAATAGAAAGTTTAATAAAATATATTATATATTCTGAACAAACAGTGGGATATAAGTGAATATAATTAGTCACTTTTTAACATTAGATTGGAGTCTCTATAAATAGAACATAACCTGATAAATTGTAGAGAATACAGGAAAAAATAATTCTGGCACTCCAGGGGTACATTGTCTAAAAATACAAAAGTGAAAGAGGGTTAGAGTTATAGTTTAGTTATTAGATTAATTTACCTAATAAAAGCAACTTCAGAAGGGAAGGTTTTGTTTGAGCTCACAGTTTAAGGGTTTAGTCCATCTGGCAGGGAAGTCATGGCAGCTGAAAGGCACAGTGGCTACTTAACATTGTGTTCACAGTCAGAAGGCAGAGAGAAAAGAGTGCTGGCATTCAGCTTGCCTTCTTCTATGCTCCTCTCATTCAGTCTGAGGTCCTCCTCCGTCACATGGGATGATATTGCCTGAGTTCCATAAAAATGCAGGCTGAGCAAACCATGGAAAGCAAGCCAGTAAGCAGTTTCCCCTCATGGCCTCGGTATCAGCTCCTGCCTCTGGATTCTTGCTCTGTTTGAATTCCTTCCCTGGCTTCCCTCAGTTAAAGCTCTCTTGAGACTACCTGAAGACACACAGAGAGGTCTGTCTTCTAGATGATTCTGAATCCAGTCAACTTCACAGTAAAGATTAACAACAACTGTGGTAGGACACTTGGCTAGCAGGAACAAGGTCCTAAATTCTGTCCCCTAAATTCTGTTGGTAAGACTTTGTTCACTGCAAATAAGGTTAGGGGAGTTGGTGGACACAAAAGATTGAGGTTTACCAATCAAAACCTCTCCTGGACACTAGCTACACTGGGAAATTCAGCCTGAAAATCAAGGTATTCGTGGTCAAATGAAAAACCTGGTGTGATCAGAAAGGAGCCACTATACATGGCATAGTTTGGGAATACGGTCCACTTCTTTAATGAAGGGTATCAACAAATATCTGGATAAGGGAAAGAAGCCATTATTCTCAGTCATTTAATCTGTAGTCTATAGTCATTTCTATGGCTACTTCAATTATCCCTCAAAGGAACTCAGGTATGCAATTCTATTTGAAGTTCTAGAAAACTCTTAGCCACTCAACAACATCTTGGGATAACATATAGGTGATAAATGGAAAAATAATGCTTTTCTTATCATGAAATACTAAGAATATGGGTTTACCATTCAGGTTTTAGAACATGCTAAAATAATATGATAATTAAAATGTATTAGTGATCAAAGAGATCAGTAAAATACAGTAAAGTTATTTTATAGAAAATGAATTTATAAATGCAAATAGAATTTTAAGCTGTTGTTTAAAATGAGAAGAATAATCTAATAGACTGATGACCACTTTAAGTTCAACCATGGAGGTAGGTGATAGAAATATACAGATGGCTAGAAAGATAGTAGATGAATAAGTAGATTAGATGGATGATAGAAAAATAGATGGGAGACAGAGAGTATGATGTCTAGTTTTATTTCAGCTTGATACATGCTAGAATCATTCGGAGAAAAGGAACCTCAGATGAGAAAAATGCCCCACCTGTGGGCAAGCCTTCAGTACATTTTTTTGATTGATGGCTGATGTGGGAGGGCCCAGTTCATTTGCAATGGTGCCACCTCAGGGCTGGTGGGCCCGAGTACTATAAGAAAACAGGCTGAGCAAACCATGAAGGGAAACCAGTAAGCAGTACTTCTCTGTGGTCTCTACATCAGCTCCTGTCTCCAGGTTCTTGCTCTGTTTGAGTTCCTGCCTTGGCTTCCCTCAATGGTAGACTATGACGTGAGACTAGAAGCTGAAATAAACCCCTCCTTCCCCCAGGTACATAGTATTTTATCAGAGCACTAGAAATCCTAAAAGACAGACCGGCAGACAGACAGACAGATTTAGAGAGCCAGTATAAATTAAAGTGACACCATATGAATACACATGTAGTATTAAGATATTTTAGGACATAATATGATTGCAACTTGATGATAGAAAAGTATGTCAAAATGTAGATCTATAAGAAAAAAGTGAAATGTTGACAGAATTTGACTTCACACATATCATATGAATTGTAGAAATTATCATAAGAGTTTGGTATGTGACAGATGTGGGGGCTTGTTTGTAATGTAGATACAGAACAGAAATCCATATTCATAACTAGGAAAATATCTCTCATAGGAATAAAAAATTTAAAGGGGACATAAATCCAGTTACTACAACTCTAATGTAGAAAATGACCCCTATCCTGCCTTTGCCAAGGGTGTTATGCTCAAGTTCAATTATAGGTTAGGAATTAAAGGCTCCATGATACTCAGAAAGGGGACATTTTAGCAGAGATGGATAAAATTCTGAAACTTGCACTTCAAATCCTCCTGAAGCTCTTTGCCAGAAAAGTCAACCTCTGTATGCCATAGTAGAAAACTAGGTTTTGCTTGGTGTGAAGATATGCCAGTGGCCTCACCTAGAGCAGGTACCTCACAAGTGGCCTTAATTTCACTTCTACACCCAAATACACCACTTCCCATTTTCTCTTATTCTACAAGGTGATTGAAGTGCAGGCCGGAACCACAGGAATAATTA
Organism: Cricetulus griseus; assembly: GCF_003668045.3. Taxonomy (NCBI): domain Eukaryota; kingdom Metazoa; phylum Chordata; class Mammalia; order Rodentia; family Cricetidae; genus Cricetulus; species Cricetulus griseus. The sequence goes on from NC_048597.1 coordinate 220,094,050, forward strand.
CATTCTTATCCGGGAGGAATTTGAGTAACATTGGTAGAATTGAGATTCTAAAAGTGCCTGCCCAGTAATTCAGGATCCAGAAATGGAAAAAAAAAAGTTTTTATAGTTGGTTTTGAAAGTCATTCATTAGTGCACTGAATTAACAAGACTCGGGTTCTATAACTTATCTGGAATACAATATAAATGGAATTTGAAAGCACAGGGATATAAAGCTGTATAGACTAGACAGTGATGTTAGTGTTCATGGTAAGCTTAACAATCACCTGGAAGATGGGCCCCCTGGGTGTGCCCATTGGGTTGTCTGATCAAGTTCATTAATGTGGGAAGATTCATCTTACTGGTGGGTGGAATCATTCCCTGGGAAGAGGCTCTTGAACTAAATAAAATGATATAAATATATAGAGAGAGGTAAAGAGACAGGCAGACAGATCTCTATCAGCTGAAGAAAGAAAGCTGAGAGCTAGCAGAATGCATCCATCACTCTTGATTTCTGACTATGGAAGAGATCTGACCAGATGCTGCAAGCTCCTGCTGCTGTGAGTTTACTGCAGTGGAGGACGACAGTCCCTTGAACTATGAGCTAAAATAAACGTTTATGCTTCCCTTGAGGTACTCTATCACGGCAATAGAAAAGTATCTGAAACACAGGACCATTCCTTAATGGCCCCATGAGAAAGGAGTCTTCCCTAAGGCATCAAAAGTGCTTTCCTGAAGGAATACAGTCTCTTTAAAAACCTCTGCCCATGTCTTTGTCTGTCTTCTTAGTTTGGACATAAAGTAGTAGGGGCTTTAGACCTTACCTTCACCATTAGGAATTTGAGCTTTATATTTTAGTGAGGTGGCATGACATTGTGATGTCAGATTCCATGTGATAAAATGCAATCATTTCTGACCATGGTAACTTAAAATTATTTGTAGTTATTGCAAACCCCACAAGAGCATGGTTGCCCCAACGTTCAGAGCCATAAGATGTTGACTAATAACTGATGTCACAAGGCCCATAGTAAAAATATTCCAGCTTACTAAAGTGTTAAATTAAGTATGCAGACAAATCCTAACTAGAAATAGATCTGATTTGAGTGTCCCAACTGGCTGAATCAGTTTGAATCCTGTCCCTGGGAAATCTTGGAAAGAAAAGTGCGTGTCCATCCCCACACCCTCCATGCCTTAGCATGGTAATGGGATTCTTCTGTGTCTCACAGAATACACACTCATGCCTCTTTTTGCAAAACTACCAAAGCACTCAGTTTGCACTCAGAGTAGACAGAATTGTCCATCTCCAGTTGGATAGAAGGCTTGAACCTGGTGTGGTCCATGAGCCAGTCTTCTCAATTATTTGGTGTTTGCTTCAACTATTCATGAGCCAAGTAGCTGTCTGGCAACCTCAAGGACTCCCAGGCAAGTTCAGCAACTTGAAACCCTGCAACACTACTTGGATGATCAACTGCTGTGCCTGCTGAGTTTCCAAATTGCCAATGGCAGAGGTCACATCCAAACACTGATATGGCACCATTCCCAGGATGAAGATGGGGAGAGGATCATCGAGCCACCCAGTGGGAGTTTGATTACCTTGGACCCCTTCCATCAGGGGAAGAACTGCAATCTGTCCTTATAGAAGTAGACATCCTCTCTGAATGCAAATTTCTCTTCCTTCTGTAAAATTCTTCCTTCAGACTCATCTTATTTGAACAGAAGGAGTTACTGCCTGCAACTGGATGACACCTCATAGTGTTCATCTCTAACCTACAATTGTTGAGTATTATTCTTCACTGGAAGTAGGTAATGAGCTTTGTACTTTGGCATTCTCTAGTCCAGAATGTGTCATATCACCCAAAAGACTTGGCTTTCAATGACAGCTTCCTGCTCTCCTGAAGGGAGATACTAACATGAGCAAATATATGATAAGATTTATCTGAGTAAGAACATTGAAAAATTAGGGTGGACACAGAAGTGGCCTACTCACCTAGCAAATAATTTATAGAATCGTTGCTCTTTATTATTTTGTGCCTGTGACTGTGTGTGTGTGTGTGTGTGTGTGTGTGTGTGTGTGTGTGTTTTCCTGCATGTATGTGAATGTAGGTGTATCCATAGCACAGTGCTTGTGTAGAAATCAGAGGACAACATCTGGGGGTCAGTTCTTGCCTCCTACCTTGTTGATGCAGGATCTATTCTTGCTTTGGCTGCTTTAGTATGTACTCCAAACTAGATTCTCTCTGGGGATGTTCCTGTCCCCACCTCAAATCCTTCTTGGGAGTTGTGGCACTAAACATGCTGCCACAAATTCTGACTATTTTACATAGGTTTGCAGGTTGATTTCAGGTGATGGTCAGGCTCTCATGACAAGCTCACAGATCAACAAACTCAGGTGACCAGGCTCTCACAGATATATCTCAGGTAATTATCCAGCTCTCATGACAAACTCCTTTTCTCACTGAGCCAACCTCCTGACCTCAGAATTGTTGCTTTTTATTCTTACAATAATAAACTTGGTTGAGTTAAATTTCCTAGTTCCTAAGAGAAAAAAATAGTTTTGAATAACATAACTACAGAACCCCAAATTAGAAATCTGAGACTACTTACTTGACAAATTGCTCTTTCTTATTGGTCTGACAATAAGGAGAAGATAGAGGGGAAATTTTCTAATTTTTTAAAAAAGGGAATTTGCCTTGTTGCTGTAGTGTGAGTGCAAGAAAGGCTATATTGGTGAAGAAAGGAAGAAACTTTATGTGAGCCAATCAAGTCACTTCGTTTATCCCAAGTTGTATTTGCTGTCTTTTGAAAGGAGATTCTATTTTTGGTTATTGTTTAAAGCAGTTAATAAAGAGAAACATGAAAAAGTGCTAGTGGAGTATTAAGGGAACAAAGATACATGGAAACTAAATTGCATGCTCACATTTTAGAGTATAATTTAAAAAGTTGTGTGTGCCAAGGTTAAAAAAAGCAATGACAATTTAAAAAACATGGAGAAATAAGTGGTAGACAAGTTGTTTGGGGAGTCCTGAGTTTGTGTTTACAATAGCAGATGGAGGGGACAGGTAAGTCTGAAGAGCGCCATTACAGTGTTTGGATAATTTCCCAGAGATAGTAAAGAGCTTCATAGACAAATGAGTTGATCACATATGTGAAAGTGTTGGAAGCAAGTACATGGAAGGCTAATAAATATTTATTGAATGGGTAAATGAGTAATTGGAAGAATGGAAGTGAAAGGAGTACAGCTAGGAAGGTATTAAAATTCGTGAAGGAAGGGATGCAAAGAGCTAGAAACACATTTTCCAGTAGACATGCTTTTATATGTTGTGACATCTCTCTGCAAACTTCCATGGACTGCAGTCAGCAATGAAATAGGTTGGCAGATTCCAGGCAAGGGTTTCAAGCCCAGGTTCTTCCTAGCTGTCTTTTAAAGGCTACTTACATAAGCAGAAATCAGAAACAAGAAAAACAAAAAGGGTAAGGTGCTTTTTGTACATCCTAACTTTTAAAACTAAAATAAGATGGCATTGTTCCATTGCCAATATTGTCTGTGCCAAAGTCAGCCCAGTGCAACCCAGAACCAGTGGCATTGACCCTAATTACAATCACCAAGAGTAGCTACATATTATTTAATTAAAGGTTCCAGGTAGCTATTTGAAAGAATCAAAAAGTTGTAGAATTACTCACATAAAGCACCATGAAGTACAGACACACTTTTTTTTTTTTTTTGGCCTTATGAGTACAGCTCGGCTGAAGCCTATAGGGAAGTCACTGGATTGCAATTTGTGCTTGGTGGAGACAGAAAGTGACCATTGTGATTAGGTTGGGCAGCAGTCTTATTTATTTTCTATTATCATCAGTGCTTAGCATCATGCTATTTACTCAGTAGGCTGATAACATGGGTTCTGGAGTGTGCAGTACAGTACGTTCTCTCCCACACAGAAGAATTTCCACAGGCAAATTACCTAACCCCGCTGAGCCACACTTCCTTAAACTGTAAATGGAGGGATAATGCTGGGCAGCATAGTTAAGAGGATTAGACGTTGTTTTCTCTGCTAAGCAAAGTTTCTATTATAAAACTCCTATTATTCAGGCATTAAATCTTGCAGGGGCAATTTGTAAAGTGAGATTCCATTTACGAAAGAAAGAAAGAAAGAAAGAAAGAAAGAAAGAAAGAAAGAAAGAAAGAAAGAAAGAAAGAAAGAAAGAAAGGAAAGAAGACCCAAACAGGTATGGCATGTTCTTTTAGGCTGTTTCTAAAATGTCCCCAGTTTTGTTTATTGGTATTCTGTTGTTACTCTAATATACAATGTAATGGGTTTCATCGTGGCCTATGAGTACACGTATTACTCCTCTGTTCTAATTAATCTTTGCCACCACTGATGCCCCTGCACCTCATTGCTCCTGTCAGCCCCTTGCCTCACCCAAAACAGGTCCTTCCTTCTGCTCTTGTGTCCTGTGCATGCCACTATCCTCTTAGTCCTCACTCCCTTCTTCCTTTAGAAGTTTGTCCTCCCGTGTCCCTCAAGGTCTCCTTTCTGCTTTAATGACCTCAGCTCTCTTCACCACACAAGTTAAAATCTAGAGTCTGTGTTCGAGATTTTTTTAAATGCAGTATTTTTGTTTCTGCATTTAGTTTATCTCACATAACATAATCAACTCCAGTTACCTCAACCTTCCTGCAAAGTCATGATTTAATTTTTCTTATGGAAGAATAAAATTCTAATGTGTGTGCTTACCTTTTTTCTCTATCCAACATGTGTTGATAGACATCTAGGCTGGTCCATTTCTTACATGTTATGAATAGTACAGATAAAATGGATGTACAGTGTCTGTAGTATATCAATATAAAGAACTGTGGGCATATACCTGGGAGTGACACACCTGGATAATATGAGATTTGTTCTGGCTGGAGTGAGATGGAATCTCAAAATAATTTTAGTTCAGATCTCCCTGATGTCTAAACACCTTGAACACTTCTTCAGTTTTTATTGAGAGCTTTGATTCTATGTATAGTCTATAGTTTCTTGCTTTTTGTTTTTGTCTTTGTTTTGGTGTGTGTGTGTGTGTGTGTGTGTGTGTGTGTGTGTGTGTGTGTGTGTGTGTGTGTGTGTGCATCCTTATTCTGTTTAGGTTTCTGAATTCATATACTCAAGATCTCCAACCCATTGAGCCATCTCCCCAGACCTTAGATATTTCATTTTTACATTATCATTGTTACAAGAAGACTGATAACTAGATGTAAAGCAAGTCTCTGCTAGCCTCAGTTTCAGTGAGAGACCTTGACCCAAGCCAACAATATGGAGAGTAATGGAGCAGGATGTCTGGCACCATCCTCTTGCTTTCAAGGCAAGAAGATCTGCACACACAAGTGTATGCAAATACACACACAAATATCCAAGAAAAATTTGCTTAAATAACTACATTTAATATTTTGAGAATGACCATAATAATTTATGTTTTTTGTAGGTTTCCAGACTTGGGTGTTTCTTGCATCTGCCTCAACTGACTGATAGTTTCAACACGATTTGTGTAAATGACTCAGAGTTACACTACTTCAGAATCTGTGTCAAGAACGAGCTGCAATGATCAAATTTTCATCAACTGATGAACAAATAAATCAAATGTGGTATATCCTTATACCACACGTGTTCATGGGCATGGCATGAACACATAGGCACACCAACATGAACATGTGCACATATCATCATGCACAAAGAAAATGCTCTCTTTCTTTTGGTTTCTGCAAATATATGCATATGCATCCACACATATGGATATATGGTTATATCTATGCATTTACACCCATCCGTATATGTCTATGTAGACATGAAAAATACATATAGATATGTAAATTTACATCTATCCCTCAGTCATCTCTCTCTCTCTCTCTCTCTCTCTCTCTCTCTCTCTCTCTCTCTCTTTTACTTTATAACATGACTTCACTTATTCCTAAGTGTGAAACCATAGAGCAATGTGCTTTTTTCTCTACCACATTGTAAAATCAATACTGAAATCAGTAGAAATTGCCTACAAGCTTTCTACCTGCCCTGTGAGTCCTTTCATCACAAAAGGGCTGTTAATGGCTCATATAAAGGATGTAGTGAACATTAATATCAGACTACCTACAACAAAGTGCTAATTAAAATTAAGTCCCTTCTTCATTTAAGATGCAACAGGAAAGGAAATTTGATACAGGCCAAGCATCACTGTGAATTTTAATTAAAGGAGATTTGGGAGTGGGCACATTTCATAGAATCATGATGGTCCATTCTGCAGACAGAATCTCCCTCGTTTCATCAGAAGCAACACATCAGCAGCAAAGGGTTCCTGCATGTCACGACAATCTCTCACTTCTCCATATCAGCACACCACTTTCTGTGTAATTACGAGGTTCATCCTTAAAATTTGTTGATTTCATATTTGCCTGCATGTATGCTGACGAAAATTAATTAATCTTAAATTGCACACATCAATTACAGAACCTTTCCCAATATGTTATTCCTCCCTGATTATGTACCCTATAAGACTGCTTTAATTTTTAATTCTGTACTTCAAAGTCAAATAATAATATGTATTTCTAATTAAGCTCGTTTATATATCTCACTTCTGATTAAAGCGTTTTAATATTTTATGGTGCCAGTCACCTTCAGTTCCCAGCTCTGCTCACCTCTCTTATCCTGTACATCTTATCATGACATCTAAAACTATCTACTTCCCTCATTCTGGCTTACAGCAAAAGAAATGTTCTAAGTCTAAAAATGAGGACAAAGTGAGGAAGAAACAGATGTAGGATGTCCCTCTGTATGCTGCAAACGTTTTGGTCTTGTTGTGATAAATAAAGCTGATTAGACCAATGGCCAGGCAGAATAGAGCCAGATGGGAAATCCAAAAAAGATACAGAGGAAAAAAAGGTGGCGTCATGGACACTGCCATATAGATGCCCAAAGGGGTAAGATTCTAGAACATTACCAGTAAGCCACAGCCAGCCACATGGTCAACAGATTAGGAAATATTGGTTAATTTAATTGTGAGGGCTAGTCAATAATATGGCTGAGCCATTGGCCAAACAATTATAACTAATATTAAGCCTCAGAATGATTTATTTAAGAAATGGTTGTGGAGACTGGAGGGCAGGAGAGAAACCAATCAGTGGGACCTAGTGAGACTGAGACACTTCCAACTACAAGAAACCTTTGAGACGAAGAGGGAAATGCCTTGGATACCATTACACATATGTATGCATTTTGATTGACTTTCCTCCCTGTAGGGAAGCTTGCAGACAGCTGATATATGGATATTAAAGTCTCTGTAGTTGAACCCAGGACAAGCCTGATCATGGGATACAAACACCCCTAGCCTCAGTGTCACTGTGTTGATCACATGATAAGCTAGCCTATCCTGTGCTTGTCACATGATTGATTAATTTTTTTTTAAAGAGAATCATAAAATGATGAAATGAAGTTAACATTTGGTTTGTATTTACTATGTGCAGTTTCCCTATGATTATTTTACTGTGTCCTTAGAAAAGGCCAGGCTGAAAGAACTAGATCTATAAAGTTTAGGGCAAAGCATGCTGGGCAAACCCATGCCTAAGGAGCAGATCCTGGAATGCAATTCAAGGCCCTTTGATCCACCCAGTGATGATGGCCCAGACTGCTTCCATTCCTTCTGGGATAATTAGCTACCCTAATACATTTTAAAATTAAGTTGAGACTCAAAATACACTGCTGTAAATTCAATGCTTTAGGTTATGTTCCTTGGAATCCATTGGACATTACATCATTAGATGTAAGCTATTTAATTCCTTCCATCCATTCCCTTTCCTCACTTTGCTTATCACTCTTATTTGGTACTCGGGTCATTTAGGTCACAAACCTGCAGAGAAGGAATTCAGTTCAAGGCTTATTTATACCAGGGGAGTATGGCTTCCCACGATGAACTGTTCTACACCACAGGCTTAAAACACTCAGAATAAGATGATCACTTAAAATAGTTAGACACAGGAAGATGGCTGGATGTGATTCATACCTGTAATCCCAGCACTCAGGAGGCCAAGGCATCTAAATTACACGTTTGATGCAGAGTGAGGCCAGATAAGAAATAAAGAGAGGGAGGAAGGAGAGAAAAGGGAAAATAGAGCAGAGTGGAAGGGAAGAAAGAAATGAGGGAGGGGGAGAGGGAGGGAAGGAGGGAGGAGGGAACAATGTGTTAACCATCTATCCTATTGCCTCAAAGTATGAGACTCTGGTACCAGAAAACAAAGTAAATAAGGCATCAAAATAGAATCTGTGAAGTAGTAGCAGCCACATTTGCCTACCTAGAGCTGGCACAAGATCAGGCCATTAAACACACAGTCATGGATGCAGAAAAAGCTCATGGGTCCTGCCCCACACCAGCCAGCCAGCCAGCAAATGGCAGTAGAGGGCTCCTGGAAGACAGGGAGTCATTGCCTCAGTGATGCAGCCGCAAGTGAGTCACTCAGGCTCCGGGAGTGTTTCCCATCTTGTCCGTGTGGATAACCCTGGTTGACCTCAATGTATCACAAAGAAAAGTCAAAACAAAGAGATACAAAAGTGGGATGGGGACTTTGTGGAAGGAAGGATGGAGTAAGTGTGGTTGGAAGATAAGAAAGGGTGGAGGGATAAATGTGGCCAGAATATATAGTAAAATGCATAAAATTGTCACATAATGTATTTAAAATGTATATGACAGATCAAAAACGAAACATGTTAAAATGGACTATACACAAATTAATATGACTCTGCAACAAAATAGAATACAGAATGGGAAAAAACTATAGAATGAGAAAAATCTGCAAATCAGATATTTTAAGACCCTATATATAAGGGTGACCACAAAAATCAACAACAATTTTAGAAAATGGACAGAGAAGCCCCAGGTGGATGGCTGATGTTAATACAGGCCCCATTCCATGGCCAAAGGTAGACATAAGGGCAAGAGTATGTGCAGGAAGCTAGAGCGTGTGGGGCTGAACTCATCATTCTATTCCACGTACACAAGCACAGCCTGTGGTCCCAGAGAACCAGGGATGGGGAAAAGAAAGTGGGCCACTTCCCTCAGCTTCAGTAGATTCTGCTTTTTCCCTTTCACCACAAGAATGGGTATCGGGGCCCCAACACTAATCTACTAACAGTCTTTCTATACTTGTACCTCACACTGTTGTTGCTGCCTCCATGCTGGTAAACAGAACTCAGAGACTGAATTCCTGCACCAGAATAGGTACATGGACTATGAAGGAACAGCAGAGCAGGGGAAGGCAATAGGAAGGGGTTCTTGAACTCAGGTAAGGACAGGTACCCCTTAGAGCCAGTGATCTTCAGGAGCCAGGCCCTTCTCTACACAGAGAGGCTATAACTGTTCCCCATCAGCATGACTTTTGCTTTGCTACACACTCTTCCTGTCTTCTTATGTTTTCATCAACCCCGACAAGGAAGCCCCCAGCCTAGCCAGCAGCAGAAACCAAGCGTTAGTGACAGAAACACCTCTTAACTTGGTACCTCCTGATTATTTTTGCACAGGAGCCTGAAATAGCAACACATGAGGTACATGGAGAGGGGGGGTTATGTTCAGACTACAGCAGGAGACTCTAAACACCTTCCAGAGCACAGAAAAGACCTGCTGGGACACTTAATATCAGAAGCACAGGGTGACAAGGTTGAGTAAGTGCTTGCTTCTCTGTGAATGAGGACTTTGGACTTGAGTTAGTGACTATATTACCACTGGTAAATTATATATATATATATATATATATATATATATATATATGTGTGTGTGTGTGTGTGTGTGTGTGTGTGTGTGTGTGTGTGTGTGTGTGTGTTTCGTGAGTCTCTTAGGACTCTCTGTGGGCAGGCCTGCCACCTAACCCTGTTGCCATTGCCTGTGAATAGACTATGAGTATCACACATTTTATTTTATTTGGCACAACTTAATAATGTAGCCCAGGCTGGCCTCAGACACACAATTCTCCTTCCTCTGCCTCCCCAAATGCTGGGCATACAAGTGTAAATCATCGTGAACAACTCTCACTTAGGTTTTCTGGGCTGAAACTGGACTCCGAGCTTCGTGCAAAGACGGTTTGTGTTGCATAACTGTCCCCCTTCTTCTTGTGGCATTTCACGGATTTCCAATTGCTTTCCTGTTCATTATCAGTGGTCTCTTACAAGGAGGAGCCAACTTTTTCTACTTTTCATCGGGGACAAATGCATATATATATATATATATATATATATATTTTTTTTTTTTGAATTACAAACAAGATTGAATTACATGACGATCCCAGTTCCCTTCTCCCTCCCTTCCTCCTCTACCACCCTCCAACTAAAATCCTACCTGTCATATGTCCTTTCTTCTAATCTATACCTGACTCAAAATTTCTGCTTCCTCATGACCTCTGCATCCTTCCTTTTTTTCCCCTTCTCACTCTTGTAGCTTCCTCCAGCTCTTCCCATGTTCTCAATTTGCTCAGGGGATGGTGACCCTTTCCCCTTCTCCAGGGGACAAAGTTTGTCTCTTTTAGTGTCTTCCTTGTTTACTAGTTTCTCTGGCAGTGTGGATTGTAGGATGAAAATCCTTTACTCTATGTCTAAAATCCACATATGAGTGAGTACATATCAGGTTTGTCTTTTTGTGATTGGGTTACCTCGCTCAGAATGGTTTCTGCAAGTTCTATCCATTTTCCTGCAAATTTCAAGATTCCAATGTTTTTTTGGCCCAGAAGTGAAGCCTGGCCCTCACCATCACCAGCCTGCTGCTTCCTAACTTATACCGGGGCAGTGCCCGTCATGCATCCCTGATGTTTGCCGCCTGGCGGCCAAGCCCTTAGCCTTGCTGTAGAGACTTGTTGCCCTGGGTAGAGTTTATTTTTTTGATGGCTAAGCTGTTGCTGACACTGAAATAAACTAGGGTTTGGCCTGCCCTGAAAAAAAAATCCTCTCTCCACCCAGCCATATCACTCCTGTCTCCCAACCCCCTGGCCCCCCACCCCGCCCCGTGCTGGGATCACCTTTGTATGAGTTATTTCTCTTTTAGACAGATTCAATCTCATGTAGCCCAGGGTGGCCTTCAACTCACAGAGATGTGTCTACCACTGCTGGCCTCTATGGCTAACTAGTGGCTTAGCTCTGCACTCTGATCTTCAGGCAAGCTTTATTTGTTATTGCATCAACAAATCACCACAATCTAGTTGCTTTACACACATTTAAACTTGAGTTTCAGTTTAACCTTTAACATCTTTCCCCGCTTTCCTGTCAGACCTGCAGGATGCCAATGGCACCACAAACTCCTACCAACACAGTCAAATAAGGATCTCCACACACTGTGGTTTGTTCCCAATTAGGAATTTAGACTGTGCCACTGGTGAGGAGCTTAGAACCAGAGCTGGCTGTAAACTGCAGGCATAAAATGACTACTTTGTCTGCAGCGCTTCCATGATGGCATCAGCCATCTCTAAGGGACTCCACGCTGACTTGGATGAAGTTTTCAGGACCTGATGGGGGCTCCAGAATACTGAATTGGGACTGCAGTAACTCGGGCGGCATAAAATGTCCTTTTCATTGGAACAAGCGTCTGGAAATGATCTCAAACGGCCCACAGAGGTAGACCACCAAGAGCTGCTCTCCGGCCAGCCTTTCCTTTGCTGACTCATCAACTTCCAAAGGCACATCACTTCTTCCTCCTATCAAGATGTCTCTGTACATTTTCTTCAGGGCTCAACAGGCTAGGAACACAGCTTTGTGTGAGACTCCTCCCTGGCAGACACATTTCCTGATTCTGTTGAAGGAGGTATATACTAGTCAGGAACTGAATCTCAGGAACTGAAATTCTCCGAGTCAGGCTCCAACACCACATACTGACCCTTGGCCCTTCAGCCCTGCCAGGCCTTCCCTTTGTATGTACATCTTCAAATCCCATGGCTAGTAGCAGCTACTTGGCTTGCATTATGGCAGGAGCCCTGGAGAGACCCCAGTGGCTTTCTGAAGGCCCCTAGAAGATGAAGCCTGATACAAGGTGTTATTGGGATTTGTTTATATAGGAATTAACCTGCTGACTCACAGCCACTTGCTACTTTGAGGGAATCATGGTGTTAGACGCAGGACATGCAGGAAAAGGTGACCTGCAGGTTTGTGGCCAAAGCTTTAAGCTTCTCACCTCAAAAAAAAAAATCTGATTTCAATTCACATTTCACTCATAGCAACTATCAGCACATGTTAGAAAGCCAACTGGTTCATCATTTCTGCTTCTAAGAGGGAAATGAACCAATACTGAGAAGCTGAGCCTGGCTAACTGGACACATTACCACTGATAGCAGGAACATAGACTTTTACTCCAGGTTAGAAGCCTGTGACCTTGGGACCTGAGAAGATAGCCCAGTCACTAGAATACAAGCATGAGGACCTAAGTCTGGGTCCCCCAGTACTAATGTGACCAGCCAGGGATGGTAGTGTACATCTGTAGCCCTGGTACAGATGTAGCTGGGGAAGAGGAGTGAGATGTGGAAATCTCAGACAGAAGGACCACATGACACATCGCCTAATAACATGGTAGAAGGTAATCGGAATACAGCTAACACTGGCTTCTGAGCTCGCTCTACAAGTGGGAACACATGCAAGCACATACCTGCATGCTCATGTACACACGACCAAACGAACATGTAACCTGCAACACACACAAGACAGCCTGAAATATGCTAGACCAGACTTATTTGGATCATTAGGAAACAGGAATGCAACAGCTCATTTTATGTACCAACATAACTGGGATAATATACTTGGAACCCTTGGAGAAGTCAATGTCTAGTGTGTTCATGAGGCCTCTGGGGAAGATAAATGTTGGAATCAGAGTAAATGGATAAAGATCCCCTGTGGGTGAACAGCATGTAATCTGGTTGCTTGTAGGCCAAGCTGAAAGTGAGTAGAGAATGGGCACACTAGGTCCAGGTGGGATTTTGGTCTTCAGCATCAGAGTGCCTGTTTGTTAGACCTCAAACTCCAGTAAAGGCAGGTTGATTTCTCTCATCTTCCTTGGTTCTTCAGCTCAACAGATCTTGGTCTTCTGAGACTCCAATACAATGAATTAGGTGAGGCAAGGCTTATCATAAAGTTCCTCTTACAAATATCTGCCTTGTTTATGTGTTTGTCTATTTTCTACTTCTCTCTATATAATAGCTTTCTACTTCTCTATACATAATAATTATCAATCATCCACCTACTGTCTATCTACCTACCTATCATTTGCCTATTTTCTATCATGTAAACATCCATATTATCAGTCTGTCTATGTACCTATCATCAGTCAACCCCCATCCTTCCTATTCCTATTCTCTGCTAGTAGATTTCATTGAAAGATTGGAATTGCAAAGCAAGCATTTTCCTTGGGAAACCATTCTCAAGTCATCTCAATATCACCTAAAACCTGCTTTTTCTAACATGTTCTCTGCATGTTTATTCTCTGTTTGGTCATAAATAGATTGTGTATATTGATGGAATTTTTTAGAAGGGTATTTATGTACAAGTATATAACGTATTTCGGTTATGTTCCCCCAACACTCATAACCTTTCTGTTTATCTCCAATCCTCTCTCTTTAGTCTCCTCACTCCATATAGGTGTCTTACTTCTATTTTCATGTAATATATGAAATACATGAAATCACATGCATGATTTTATTGATTTAAATAAAACCACAGATCTTTAAGTGAAATAAAAGATATTTGGGATATTTCTGAGTCTGGCTTAAATTGCTTAATATGAGTATATCCAGTTGCATCTGCTTTCTGAAAAAATATATATATATATGTATATATATATATATATATATATATATATATATATATATATCACATTCTCTTTATTCTTTCCTATATTGCTGGGCACACAGGTCATTCTATAACTGAGCTATCATTAACAGTGATGCAATAAGCGTCCATGGGTGTCTCTACTGACTTGTGACATTCTTTTCCCCTTTCTAGTCACACTTACCCTTCTCTTTGCTCTTCCTTGTGCCCCCTTCACAAGTTTGTTTGATTTCCTTTCTTAGTGATCTGTAGTTAAAACCAGATTCTGCTTTAGGGTATCACAGTTCTACACCATGATGGTGGCAGTTTCTCATTTGAGAAGATGTGAAGGGAGCATGGGACACTCTGGAGATGTGAGAGAAGAGTGTGCTATTTCCCAGGTGAACATGGGATGACAGGCTGGGACCCAGCACCATCCTATGAGGATGACAACAGGCCTCTTGGCAGAGCACCTAGGTACACAGAACAACCCCAGGTGCTTAGACAAAAAGTCCATGCATCTTTTAAAAGCTCTACGCACCTTCCAGTGGAGCTTCTGTGGTTTGAGCAAGATAATCTATGACAAGAGATACAACCTCAAAGTTTATACACGCCTTCAAACTTTCTACTTTGTGTACTTATGAAACACACATGAAAATTGAAGTTTCCTTAAAGAACAAAGATACATAAAGTTTTTCATTGGTCCATATTTGTGTTGCAAGTCCTTACCTGTCATACAGAGAATGCAATATCATCATGGCTTTAAACAAGTGGAAATTATTCTTCTTCAGCAATAAGCAGTTGCTTCTGATTGCTCTGCAGAGGTCTATGTTATTAATCATAATTATAGTAGTTCATAAGCCCTTGCATAGAGTTTCCAATGCAGTGGAAATATTCACCCAAGCCATTTCCTCTTTGTGAACACTTTGTCAGCAAACAATGTTTTATAAGGTAAACTTGTCTGAAGATTGAGAACTAGACTGCGTATAATGACATGCAACTCCAGCAGATGTCACCACCCACATGGATAGGGTCCTACAATTTCAGCACCACCCCTTGTCCCATTGAAACAAGGACAGAACCCACTTACCCCAAAAGAGACACAATAACTTCTTTCATGTCTTGTTTTTGTGTGAATAAATAAATAAGGATGGCATTCCAGAAAATAAGTGTAGCCAGGAGACATAGAAATAATCCCACATCAAGATTTCATATGACAAGTTTAGAAACAGATGGGCTGAATAAAGCATCTATGTAAAATGGTCTTGCAGAAGGCAATAAATAGGCAGGCAGACATTTAGAGCCTTAAAATAAACCTCAAGCGGGTTAGGGCATGCACAAACTTTGGAACCTGGCAGTGCATTGAGTGACCCAACTCACACCTGTTATGAGATCAGATTCATTCATCTAGAGCATGGGGTCAGTGGAAGCTCATTTCATTGTGTGTGTCTCTGAAGAATGCAAAAGAAACATGAATGGAAACTATGGGACAGAAAACTGAACCATAAAACACTTTACAAATGAGAGTTAATTATTTCCTGTCTGCTCATATTCAGAACTGCACAGAGAATATCAACACTGTAGGTAGGGCAAGCATAACCAGAGGCAAAGAAAGCATCAATATGCTAATCTCCAAATTGAAAGTTTTAGAGCCTCCTATTTGCATATAGCCTAAAATCCCTTCGAAAGTAGCTGCAATGTGCTTCGTTACTTTCAAAACCCACATATTGAGTTGTGATTAATTTATTATAGATGAAGCAATGTTTTCCTTTTAAAAAGTTTTCTTCTTCATTGTGCCAAAGGGACCAGTGGAAAATTTAGCGTGTTTTCTATGCCATAGAATATGCATAGTGGTATCAATAATAAATAGCATCTCCCACAGTATGGAGTGCGAGACACTCGTTCACAGAGCAGAGTCACTCACTCACAGTGAGCTAAAAATATCTTGGTGACAAACTCCAGGAAAGAAAAGGGGGAAAAAGAGAGATCTCTGGGTTTGTTACTCCAGGACAGAGCCTTGCCTAAGCAGTTCAAGGTGTCCTCATTATCTTCTCTCAGTGATATACATTCCCACTCCACCGTATTCTACTGTGTGTGGCCAGGTCACCCCCTCTGCAATGCAGAACATTTCCACACAAAGCACTTAATTTACTTTCAAAATCAACACTGCACAATGCTGGATAATAGAAAACCTCAAAGTTTATTTGTAAAATAAAATACTTGTTAAATGAGGGAATGAGTGCAGAGGTCTCAGTGAGTCATTGCATATGGATTTTATTTCTAACATCACTGTGCTGTGTATCTGCTCCTGTGACCTTGATTGAGCAGGAAACAGCCAGCAGGTGTCAGCCCCAATGGCACATTTTCACATGACTTTGTCCTTTACACAAAAATAACCAAAGACCAACAAAATTCCATGGGACATATGTCAAAAATCAGCTAAATGAGGGAGTTTCGCTTGGGCCTAGATAAGCTTGGAATATGGAAGCTCTTGTTTCCCTCACTGGCGGCAGTAGGCAGACAAAAGTAGTAGCAAGCTGTACCACCATGGGTGTTACCACCCTTGTCATATCTTTGGAGAGCAGATTTCAGTAGCTGGTTGTGGTCAGGGTTACAACTTCCAGCCTTAGGTCTGAGATCCTAGATACTGAAGATCTGATGTCTCTCTGGAGCTCTTTTGGATAGCAGGATGGGTTATGGGTGGGTTCTCTACTGTCTCCTTAGAAACCTTCTACCCTTCTTTAGTCAGTATCCTGCCCTTTGTATATTCCTCCTCCTCCTCATCATCATCATCACCACCAACAACAACTATCATCATCACTACCATCAACTATCAGCACCATCACAATCACCATCATCAGCATCATCAGCATCATAGTCATCATTATCATCCCTTGCTCTACTGTTTTCTTTCTGCTCCAGATACTCTTGAACTGTTTGTCTTCTTGATATCCATGCATCTGGATTCCTGCCTCACTCCACAACCAGAGACTGCTATTGGAATGATGCAGGGAGCCTGGGACACCCACTGCTGCTCTACTCACTGGCGGCCACTCCGGAACTGGATGGCTGGGCAGTTATGATCACTCAGGCATGGGTGGGCACCCACGCATTTCTAGGTCTGCAGGGTTTTGCGCAGTGTGCCACCCCATCCATAGCACCAGATGGATTTAAGTTTCCCTGGGATCTTCTGGCAGATCTATCAGCTTAGCTACTTTTGGTGTGCTGGCATCATCTTTATGGCCACTTATTTTTTTATGTTAACAACTCAGACCAAGTTACCAAGATGGCTAAATGGATTAAGACACTTGCTGCCAACCCTGACAACCTGAACTCAAACCTGGACCCCACATGGTAAAATATGAACTGATTCCCAAAAGTTTTCTTCTGACATCTACATGTGGACACACACACACC